>NW_006239780.1:56087-60562 GCF_000226075.1 Solanum tuberosum
TCATGGAATCCCGGTGTCACCCTCACCGGATAAGGGATTCCTACTTGCCTAAGGTAGGACCATAGTTTTTAGTTTAGGTGGATCCACTAGCTATAAATCTATGTGGGCACATAGTTATGGGATATGGAGATTGCTACTAAATACCCCGCCTCAACTCACGTATGGGCATCCATTTCAAGAGGTTGTTACTAGATACCCCACCTCAACTCATGTATGGGTATATATCTCAATCAATATCCACTCAGTTCTTAACATTATTCCCCACGGAGTATTTGACATTCATTACTTTCATTCATTATTATGGGATAAAAGATTGCTACTAGATACCCTGCCTCAACTCACGTATGAGTATCCATCTCAAACCCATCATTCATTCATTGGATAGCTCATAGATTCAAAGATGAGAATAACTGCTCAACTAAGAATCCCATATTGTGAGAAAGTCCTCTCACAACATGTCATTATCATTCATTAGAGTGCCATTGAGAATAGCCTTTCAATCAACCCATCATCATTAACATAATCAAAGAAACTTCATTCATTAGTCATTTATGAGTGTGTGTATGTGAGAATCACCTTTCACATATAGTCTTATCATTCATAGGTGTTAATTGAAAAATAACATTCAATCATAACACAATTACATTCTAAACACGACCATAACACTTTCATTGAGATCACGCACATATACGTCACATCATAATCATACATAATTCTTCATGAAATTACCCCTTAGGGCTATGAACCAACATCAACACATAAATCTAAGATACTATAATAGATAAGGAAATTGACATGATTCAATCACTTAATTCAATATAAACATCAACAATTCAACATACTTGCATAATCAATCCATTCCCAATCACAAATCACAATTTAGGAATTTGGGGGAAAACATGGGTTCTAGGAAGAAATCATCTTAATTCATCTTTAAATCCACAATTAATTCATAATTTAATGCAATAATGCCTTTGAAAATCGTTTGGAATTGAAAACTAGGGTTTTGGTGAACACAATGGAGATTTGAAATCAACTTTGAAATTGGCTCCTTGAAAGAAACTAAGTCAAGGATGAAGACTACCATACATTCTATGGAATAATACCACGAAAATCCCTTGGAAAACTTGAAGTCTTGACCTTGGAAGCTTGGAGTCTTCACTTCCAATGGAGGTTTCTAGAGAGAGAACTTTTGAGAAGAGAGGTTTCTAACTTTGCGGTGTTTTGAAATAATGAATTCTAAAATAGAGTTTAATACTATAAAAACTCTTAAAATACTTTAAATACCTAATTAAAACCGTCCCCTAACTAAACTAGACTTAATAACAATTTACCAAACCACCCCCACCAAGGCCGAACCAAACCAGTAAAACATGTGTGATCCACAAACCACCATCCACGGACCATGGATGGGTCCAAAGACCATCATGCATGGGCATGGTTCGTGGCTGGGGCTTGCATATGAGGGACTGGACCTACGAAGGCCATCCACGGGGCGTGGATGGACCTACGGGGCGTGGATCCCTTCCGTAGGTCACCCTCATTTTGGCAACTTTTCTCTTTTGGGGAAGCCTTGGGGTTAGGCTAAGGGTCCTCCTCAAGGACCCCTAGGGTGGTCCTTGGGGAGTCGTACATGGACATTTAACCCCTAAACCCCTAAACCCCTAAACCATAGCCCGGGACAAATTTTACACCCTCAAACCTCACAACAACTCAAATACAAACACGTTAGGCTCTAGTTTCACCTATTCGTTTTACGGGTCGTTACAGGTTGCCACGTTCTGGAATAACTATGAGATCGGTTGCCACGTTCCAGCATAATTATAAGGTCAGATACCACGTTCTGGTATGATAACTGTTTAGGTTTGGGTCCCATGAGAGGACCAATTATTTGATATAAAATGTGAAGTTGATCGTTGTTCGTAAATGTTGATAATATTGTATATGTTGATATATATGCATGTGATTATATTACTGTCTTGACTTGCTTATGTTGCACTTAGTGGGATAGCCACGTGATCGTACCAGTACACTGTGGTTGTGTACTGATACTGCACTTGCTCTTATTTTTGTTGAGTACAAGGCATCTTCCGACGGCTATTGACACACCTCGCTTAGGAGATCAGTGATCGTTCGAATTCAAGGGTGTGCCAATTCTTTCGGGCTACCATGGGTTCTCTTTCGTCTATGTCTACCATTTTCGGACTTAGACTATGTTCTAGTTAGTTGATTAGTTCATTAGATTGGGGTTGCGTCCCTTCTTGTTTAGACTTGTTGAACTTTTGATGATTTGGTACATTGACTTTCAAGTTCTAGGTTATTTCTTCCGCATTGTTTAGTTCGTTGTTAGACTTTTGTTGGAGTTGATGGGAACTCCCTATTTATTTCCTTAATATTTAACTTGTTTTCGTAACTTAAATGTCTTAGTTTTGTTTTAGTTGGTTGGTTTGAGTTGTAGTAGTGGTTCTCCCACCAGAGAGTTAGTGTGGGTGTCAATCACGACGGTCTGAGTCGTGACAAAGTTGGTATCAGAGACTAGGTTTGTTGATCTCGATATACCAAAACGAGTCTAGTAGAGTCTCGCGGAATGTTACAGGGACACCTTTACTTTTCTTTGAGAGGCTATAGGACTTTAGGAAATCTCTTTTCGTGCTATAACTTGATTTCAATTAGTATCTGTCGATTCAAATTGGTATCTAACCTCCTTAACTCTTCTGTCCATGGATGGTTAATACTAGATTCAACGGCGTTAGTCCCGTAGCTCCCATCAATACTCCAACTGAGGAATTTGCAGCGAGAAGTCGCGATCGAGGCAGGGGTAGAGGCCGTGGAAGAGTAACGCCTGCTGGAAATGGAGCTCCTGTTGAGAATGCTCCTACGAATGAGAACCCTCCTACACATAATGAAGAGATAAAAGAGAATGTTGATGTTGATGTTGAAGATTTGGGACATGAGGAAGAGGTGCAGGCTGAGACTACCAGTGTTCCCATCATAAACCTAGTGTTAGCTCGACAGATCATGTCATTCTTGAAAGGGTTGGTTGGTCCTGCAGTGCTTCCTTCTGCTCAAGCAACTCAAGCTCCTACTAATCCTCATGTTGCTAGCACTACTCCCAAGGTGGGTGGGACTGGAGGTAATGATACTTTCTTCCGTCCTTTGTCGGGTTCTGTTATGACTGGTAATGAGCATGAAATGTTGACTAAGTTTATGAAGCTAAAGCCTCTTGTGTTTCTTGGTTCTGAGAATGAGGATGCTTATGAGTTCATTTTGGATTGCTATGAGAGGCTTCATAAACTGGGTATTGTTCATCAGCATGGGGTTGAGTTTGTGTCTTTCCAACTTCAAGGTGAGTCTAGACAGTGGAGGAGAGCTTATATGGAATGCAGATCTTCTACTTTACCTCCACTTACTTGGACTCAATTTCATGCTCTGTTTCTAGAGAAGTATGTGCCTAGGACTTTGAGGGATTGCAACAAGGATGAGTTCATGGCTTTGGAGCAAGGTGGTATGACTGTGGCTGCTTATGAGGCCAAGTTCCATGCTTTGTCTAGATATGCTACTCAATTGGTGACTACTGAGGAGGAGATGATCCGGTTATTTATTTAGAGGACTAAATTCTAAGTTGCAAGTATTATCTGTTCATATGACTTATGCAGGGATGAGCTTGAATGAGGTAACATACTATGTTAAGAAAGTGGAGGGGGTGAGGCGAGATGGTCAATCTAAGGCATGGGCAAAAATGGCCAAGAACTCAGATAACTTTCAAGGTTCTTATTCCAAGGGGTTGGGAAGGCCAACACTTGCAGCCAAGCCAATTCAGTCTGCTAGGCCCACCTCTGCAGGTAGTTACTCAGAAAATCCATCTCATAATTTTCAGGATAGCCAGGGAGTCGCGCCTTTGTCGGGCGGCAAACCGTATTTTGATTGTACTTATTACAACAGTGGAGAACCTGGGCATATGAGTGTCGCACCCGATTTCGAACAAGCCGAAACAGTTCACAACATAATATGGCTGACACTCTAATTTTGAAAAATTTGTTTGTTTTGTTTTAGAGTCGCCACCTAAATTTTAAGGAAAATATTAGGAAAACCATTTTAAAAATATGTAAATGTAAACTCTGTTTTGATTTGCGAAACCAGTGAGATTCTGAGTAAGGGTTTTGGTTACTCGAGGGGAAGGTGTTAAGCACCCCTCAGAGCCTATCCGAAGATAGTCCTTAAACTCAATTTAGGAAAATATGATTAGGAAAACTTGTTTATTTATTGGCTTTTAATGATTAAATGATAAGTTATTAGTTAGTTTAAGAAAAGGGTACAATACAAGGTACGACACATATATGTCTTATAAAATAAATTTAATAGTAGTATTGTAAAATAAATAAATGTATACGATATATTCATATGTAAAATATATATAGGTAGGTGTATCATAATAAAATTATCTTTAAAATATATAGATGTTGAATTTGCGAAAA
>NW_006239780.1:62416-65888 GCF_000226075.1 Solanum tuberosum
CTTTGGAACCTATAGAACTAAACATAACATTTTTAGATCACATTCTTGACATGAAAGAGTACATGAGTTGTATCTCGAGTTATGTTCATCTAAAGGGGGGCAACGAAAAAGAAGTCAATAGTCACATAGTACGTATTTCAAAAAAATTGGAAAAGAAGATGATATATTAGGTAATTAGGAGCACCTATCGATTTGGGAATTCGGTTTTTTTTTTTTAAAAAAAAAAAACTACTGCACACTCACATGTTAGGACAAACCCAATGCTCAACATTTAAGCAAAGGAAGGACTGATTTTAATTATCTGAAGTGTTTTAGCGCATAGTAAATGAGAATAACTTTATCTTTTGAAATACAGAAGCATGTATCAAAAAAAAGAATTGTTCTTAAACATTCAACAAGAAGAGGCTAGTATAAACAATGGGAAGACTACAACCGCAAACTATCAACACAACAGAGAATGAAAACCAAAAAAAAACTGAAGCAACTATTAGAATTTAACTGAGATCCGATTCACTGGCCGTAGCTAACAAAATGACTGAACTTATAAAAAAAAAATCAGTCTAGGCTGTTAAGTTTTCTTCAAAACCCAAGATATATAATATGATGTACAAATCTATGATCAAAAACCCACACTAGATGGTTTATACAACTGTACATTTTGACTATTATAAATACTTATCATGAAGAGACTGAAGTTGGGAGCAAAATCAGAATGAAGTTAAGAAAATCTCAATGGTTCAAAGATAAACACATACAAGCATATAACAGGCACAATAGATGTTTACGAGTTGTACATGATTTATATTCACACAAAAAAAAAAAACTGTAAGCAAATAGATTTAACTACTAACTTACGAAGATGCAGAATCTAAAGTACATAAATTGGTTTTGTTGAAACTGAAGTCGAAACAGGAAAGTTAAATGCTGAAAAATGGAGGAAAGGAGATTACAAATTCTTAACACACATCTTAGAACATGGTATCTTCTTTTCCAGAAAGATAGGATGGCAAGCCCCTTTTTAAAAAAAAATAATGATCAAAATTTTGATGACATAATTATTTCAACCCAACTGAAGGAGTATAAAATAAGTTACCAAAGTAGAAAGACAAAGAAGCTCTTATTGTATTAGTCATATCAACATGTATTGAGAAGAAGCACACTCAAAAGAACACATTTGGACTTTGGATTAAACTAAAGAGACCATAGTCTGTAACAAGCTAGCGCACCAAGTCTATTAGCAACTTAGTGACCATGTCTATTATTAATAGATGTCAATACGAATGAACTTTGCATTATGCACACAAAAGCCGGGGTTAATGCAATTTAAGCACACAAAGAGCTTAAGTGAAGATGCAACTTCTAAGACGATAAGTGAATGAATTCGAATTGAAGGAGAAATGAGCATTCTAAAAAAAATCATACAAGAGAGAGATCAATTTGATGTAGCTCAAATAAAAAAGATAAAACTAAACTTCACACTTAATGTAGCATAGTAAGATGAAATGGTAGCCACAACCTCAACTTATTTTATTTTTGCTTTGAAAATATCCAGTAAGAGATAACAATTGTGTCATTTTCATTTTTTTGATAAAAGTTAGTAATAGCTCTACGAATATGGAAAAGACTATTGATTAAAAGTAAAGAAGGGGACAACATTAAAAATTGATCGCAGATTCAGCAAGAAAGAAAGTCAATGCTTCATCCAACTTACTATGAGGTTGAAATAATTCTTAACACACATCTTAGAACATGGTATCTTCTTTTCCAGAAAGATAGGATGGCAAGCCCCTTTTTAAAAAAAAATAATGATCAAAATTTTGATGACATAATTATTTCAACCCAACTGAAGGAGTATAAAATAAGTTACCAAAGTAGAAAGACAAAGAAGCTCTTATTGTATTAGTCATATCAACATGTATTGAGAAGAAGCACACTCAAAAGAACACATTTGGACTTTGGATTAAACTAAAGAGACCATAGTCTGTAACAAGCTAGCGCACCAAGTCTATTAGCAACTTAGTGACCATGTCTATTATTAATAGATGTCAATACGAATGAACTTTGCATTATGCACACAAAAGCCGGGGTTAATGCAATTTAAGCACACAAAGAGCTTAAGTGAAGATGCAACTTCTAAGACGATAAGTGAATGAATTCGAATTGAAGGAGAAATGAGCATTCTAAAAAAAATCATACAAGAGAGAGATCAATTTGATGTAGCTCAAATAAAAAAGATAAAACTAAACTTCACACTTAATGTAGCATAGTAAGATGAAATGGTAGCCACAACCTCAACTTATTTTATTTTTGCTTTGAAAATATCCAGTAAGAGATAACAATTGTGTCATTTTCATTTTTTTGATAAAAGTTAGTAATAGCTCTACGAATATGGAAAAGACTATTGATTAAAAGTAAAGAAGGGGACAACATTAAAAATTGATCGCAGATTCAGCAAGAAAGAAAGTCAATGCTTCATCCAACTTACTATGAGGTTGAAATATAATTCGAGCAAGCTTAAAATAAGTAATGCACATAACCAAATTAACATCACATAGAATCTGATTTAACTACAATTATAAATGACTTTCATGAAATTTAGGAAAAGAACTTAAGTAAGAAAGGAAACACAAGAATAATCATCAAAATTTAACTTTGATGTGGACGTGAATCTTAGGTTATACAAAGCAACAAAAGTTAACTCAACTCTGTAAAAATTACAGCAAATGATTAGTTTTACATAGTTCAAATCGACGAGAATACAAACAGGAAATACACGTTCGATTAACATAACTTTCCAATCGAATGTTTAAGCAAGGTGAAAATATACATCAACCAATCCCAAAACATAATCTCATCTCAAAGGTGAAGCAATTATATAAAGGGGAAATTCGTCCTTAGAAGCAAGATTACACTATAAACGAATGTTGATTGATTAAGCAAACGAAAATTCTGACCTACTAACATAGTAAAATTCAAACATGTTTTAAGCTATGTAGGACGACTAACATATGAAAAGGAGGTTCACCAAAAGCAAAAAGAGACAATTATAAACAAAAAAAAACTTACAGCAACCATAACACAAAAATGTTTTCTGTAAATGAAAATGACAGAGAAGCGAAAAAAAAGAAGAAGAAGATTACCTTGTGTTGAGCAACAAACTAGAGCTTTGCCGTCAAGAGATTTCAACTTCAAACTTACTCTCGAGATTCAAATTCAAAATCGAAAACAGAAGCTTGAAAGAAGATCGGAATTTTCTGGAAAAAAAAATCCTTGAAATGTGCTTTTATTCCTCTTTTCTGTCTTTTTTCTCCCACCCCTTGAATGAGAACCAAAGGGCTGATTTTATAGTCGAACTTGGGGGGAGGCTTCCAACCTCAGACCCATTAGATTAAGGGCGTAACCAATCAAAATCCGATGGTTCTTCACGTCCCCCATTTTCAGGTGGGGTAATGATGATGGTCGAGACTTCTAG
>NW_006239780.1:65921-67405 GCF_000226075.1 Solanum tuberosum
GGAGGGGCTGTGATTGATGGATGGCGGATGGAGGAAGAGGCGACGTTGGAGACCGCCGGATATTGTCGTTTTCCGGCGGTTCATGGTCGTTTCTTTGGCAGCGGGCGATGGGCGATTGACGAGAGAGGACGAAGGGGCATGGGAAGGTGAGGACGTCTGGGGAAGAGGCACGTTTCTGAGAAAGGAAAATAAAAAATTGACAGGCGATGGGAGTTGTACTTATTTTTGGGAAAAGATGAAAAACTTGGGATTTAATTTGGGCCGTCCGATCATTTGATCGGACGGTTGGTAAAAATAGAGAGTTTAAAAATAAATAACATATATATATATATATAGTAAAAAGATGAATTAATTAAAGCCGTTAGATTAGATTGTAAGGCTGAGATCGAATCTAAAGAAGCACAATCCATGTGCTGGCCTACATGGCATACACGGATTGGCCGGTTTAATAAGATTTGGATTGCCAAATTTGCTCAAATTGAATTCGTTTAAATTATAACTACTTTCTTTATTAAATAGCCATAAGTGATAATTATTTTGCAAGATTAGCTTATTTGATAAAATTAATCACTCTTAAAATTAAATTAATACAAATTAGTGAATCATCAATTAACTAAGTTTTCTAATTTTAATAAATGTACGGAAAATATCTATTGCGACAAAAGGAATTATATTAGAACCAAAATAGATTCAATTCTTAAGAAGAACAACATTTATTTAAAAATGAGAAAGTAAGTAGTAATATAATATATTTAATTTTTATAAGCAATAACATTTAAGAAATAAATTTATCAAGTCAGATAAATGATCAAATTTTTTTTTTGTATTCCTATAAAAAAATAATTTCATAACATATATATTTTATTATTATTATTATTATAATAATAATTACTATAGTTAAATGTGGAGAGCCAAAATTGGGTGTCAACAATGAGGAGAGATTGTCCCCACCCACGTGTGTTAGATTTCGCGCAGCAGCAGTCTAGAGCAGTGGTACCCACGGAGAATGGTAATAATGGTCGAGGGCGTCCACAAGGTGGGCGATGAGGTAATCAGCGAGGCTGTGGAGGTAGAGGAAATAGTAATGCAGGCAGAGGTAATGTACAACCAGGCAGGGAAGTGGTTCGTCAAGATGATAGGGCTTAATGTTATGCCTTTCCGGGTAAGACTAAGACAGAGGCGTCTGACGCGGTGATCATGTAACACCCCGTATTTTACGTGTACAAGTTCTACACATATGTAACTTGATTTAGCTTGGTGGTATAAGTAATGAACTTGATTTCCTAGATGAATGGTGACAATTAAGAAGCTATAAGGGTAACTCCCGTACATTGCAATATTGTACGATCGAGTGAACGTTAAATTTTAGAAGTATTTAAATTCTGGATCGAAGGGATATATGTAAGTCTAAAAGTAAGCTGATCAAGTGTATATAAGTTTTGAGTTAAACTAAGGAGATTACACTCGGAAAACGAATAAAAGAA
>NW_006239780.1:69025-70731 GCF_000226075.1 Solanum tuberosum
ACCCAAATGTCAAGAACGTTCATAGCATCATTTTCCAAGAGATTCAACAACAAGGCTCGCCCAACATGTACATCATGTCCTCACACCAAGCACAAGCAAGTATCAAGAAGGGTCGACGCCCTGTATCAAGAAGGGTCAAAGCCCAATAATCAAGAGAACCAAGAACCATATTAAAAATGGTTTTCTAATTCGTACTTAAAATGGACAACATCCATACTTAAGACGAACTAAAAATCCAGAGTCAAGATGGCAAATGATCCGAATCAAGAGGCATGCCAAGAGTGACAAAGTCACTGCTAAAAGAAGGACAAGGTCCCAACAAGAGTGCCAGGTGATCAAACAATCCGTACAAGTGGGCGAGTTACACAAGCATCTTTAACGTCTCAAAGGATACCACCACAACAATGCAAAGTGACAAGAGGTAACCAAAGTACCAAGATCCAATTCCAGATATACTAGAGGTTAAAAGAGTGCAAGTACAAGTTTATACACAAAACCTCAGTGATTTAGCAAGGAAACAGCCCAACCAATGTATCAAGGTCCTCAACTTGTTCTACGAGTATATACAACCAACAAGAAGTGTGTGCTCTTGAATTCCAGCCAAAAAGGGCCAAGTTTTCTTGTGATTTTGAAGAACACTCTGCTTAGATATGTTTCTAAAGTTCTAAGGCTTGAGGAAAACCAAATTACTAAAGGAGGGGTGAAAATATATAGTCAACAAGTGATGTTTATCCCTTGGGCAGCTGTCCTTCAAAGGTGCTGCCCAAAAATTTGTGTGCTGCCCAAAATGTATACATGTACACTTATATAAATATCCCTTACCTTCCTTTTAAAGTTAAACTTAATTCTAATTAGAATATTACCAATATCCCTCACCTTCCTTTTAAAGTTAAACTTAATTCTAATTAGAATATTACCTAAACACCCCATCACAAATCCTTAAATTATGATAAGAACTTATGCTAAGCAAGTGGGCAATTATCACAACACTTAAGTTCCCAAAATGAGACTAAAACATATTCTAGTAATTAAGCAACGGTAAATCGACATGCGACTCTTGGTTAGTATTTAGGGGTGTTATAATTCTCTCCCCCTTAAAGAAATTTCGTCTCGAAATTTACCTTACACTAGTCCGGGAACAAGTGCGGATACTGGGTCCTCATGTCTTCTTCTCTTTGCCAGGTAGCTTCCTTTCCAGAATGGTTCTTCCAAAGTACCTTTACTAAGGGGATTCTCTTGTTTCTAAGTTGCTTCACTTCCCGAGCTTGAATTAAAATAGGTTCTTCATCATACGTCAAGTCAGGATTAACCTCAATAGACTCAACTGGGAGAACATGCTCTGCGTTATATGATTATTACACGTCACTTGTTGACTACATAGTCCCACAACTCAAAATGCTATGACTACCAAAAGAATCATCTCAAATGTTAATGGAAAGATATTAAATGAATCTGCTTATTGATGGGTGGTATCCCAGGGGTGGAAGAATCACCTAGCATGGGTCAATCCCAATATTACGGGTGGTATCCTAGGGGTTAAAGGAAAGCCTAGCATGGGTCGATCCCGATTTATATGTCTACCACTGATCAGCTGGTCATTTGTATTATATGTTGTGCACATAGTGTAAAGTAAAGAATGATAAAGTAAAGAAAAGATTTAACTTGTCCTCTGTTTGTTGCACAATTTCAGGACCAACAAGCTTTCT
>NW_006239780.1:71455-71830 GCF_000226075.1 Solanum tuberosum
AAACAAACATTCATGGCTCTTAACTCAATGAGCAAAGGTAAAGGGCTCAAGGAAATGCTTGCGAAGGATTTTCGACTTAAGGCATCGGCAACCACATTGGCTTTACCTGGATGATAATCAATTGTACAGTCATAATCCTTGATGAGTTCAAGCCATCTACGTTGTCGAAGGTTTAGCTCCTTCTAAGTACCCAAGTACTTTAAGCTCTTGTGATAAGTAAATATATGACATTTCTCTCCATACAAATAATGCCGCCATATTTTTAAAGCAAACACTACAGCAGCAAGTTCAAGATCATGGGTAGGATAATTCAATTCATGCGGTTTTAATTTCTGAGTGGCATAAGAAATAACCTTCCCTTCTTGCATCAAAACG
>NW_006239781.1:0-148 GCF_000226075.1 Solanum tuberosum
TCATTTTTCTGCATCGAATTCTTTCCTTCTTTTGCATTCATTTATT
Organism: Solanum tuberosum; assembly: GCF_000226075.1. Taxonomy (NCBI): domain Eukaryota; kingdom Viridiplantae; phylum Streptophyta; class Magnoliopsida; order Solanales; family Solanaceae; genus Solanum; species Solanum tuberosum. The sequence goes on from NW_006239781.1 coordinate 47, forward strand.
ACAAAACAAAATCGATCAATCGTGTTTGTGTGTGTGATTCGTTTCTGTCATTTTGAGTTCGTTGAAATTATCGAAGTTTGAGGTACCGCTACTTCTTTAATG
>NW_006239781.1:359-6365 GCF_000226075.1 Solanum tuberosum
TGGTGCACTAAACTTGCACTATATATATACGCGTACCGTAAGTTGAGGAGTGTAGGAGAGAAAATGACTGCCCCAGACAGTTGATTCAAAATTCGCTAAGTGACGAGATTTTGAAGAAGCATTTGTTCCTAATTCACGAGTCATCTTCCTCATCTTGTAATCCCTCACGAGTACTCTATGTTGAACTGATGTTTTAGAGAGGAAACTCAAACTATGTCTCCCAGTGCTGGATTGAAAATTTGTCAAGTTGGGAGAAACCACTATTGCTTGACTCATTCTTTTTTCTTCTCTCTCCCAAAAAGTTGTCCTTTTTTTAAAAAATAAAAAAGTGTTATAAAATAAAGCATGTGCAGTATTATAAAATGATAAGAAGAAAGAGAGAAAGAGTAGTAGTAGCTTTGTATTCACTTTTTGTGTTTTTCTCGTACTTAAGATGAGTAACTAATAGACTATTTATAAGTCTCATGAATTCAAATTACTTGGCCATACAAACAAGATATAGTGTGTTGGCCTCATTACTTGCAGTACATAATAGTTAGGTACAAAGAATGGCCTCATGGTCATCCACATAGTTTTACAACAAAAAGGTTTTATATCTAAACTTACGCCTAATATAATGAAATATTTATAGAGATAATATTTCAGATGATCACGCAAACTATGAACTTTTTAACATAAAGTCACTATGCATGGACTAACTTTGTAAGTAAAACACATGTAGATGAGTGATTTTCTTTGAAAAGAGCCTATAATTGAGTGATTTTTGAGTTAAAATCATATTTGAGTGACTTTTTGTGAAAATATCTCATAATTGATGAGTGACTTTTGAGTTAAAAATTAAAAAAATTAAGTGACTTTTAGAACATAATGATTGACTAGTGGGTAGTTTGATTATTCTTTATTTACTAATTAATTTTTATTTTTTATTTTCTTACCTTATATTTTAATTTTATTTTTGTTGTATAATTAAATAATCAAATTAAATCGAATCAAAATCAACAATAATCAATTCCATGACACATTTGTCTATGGTCTCATATATCTCATGTGCAAGCAATTCCATGACACATTTGTGGTTGTCAAAGCTTTTTCAAGAATCTCTTCGTTGTATTTTTAGATGTGATATCTCAACAAACTTAATAATACTTGAACATCAAGAAGAGTTTGTATAAATTTTCTATTAGTCCCTAACTTGAATTTAATAATGCTTAAACCGCATTAGTCACGAGTAAGAAATTTTATTTTATTTTAATTTTTTTTTTTTGATACATTTGTGGTTTGTCAAGAATTTTTTAATAATGCTTGAGCATCATTGGTAGCTTTGAATTTTCTATCATGATTTCTGAATTAATTGTAAATAATTAAAGATAGCAATAGAACAGGGCGAGACAGATTTGAATCATATGTGTGGTGGGCGCGGATAGATTTATGCTGAGTTAGAAAATTTATGCGAAATGAGACGACTAAACTAAAAGCAAATATTTTCTTATTTATTTATTAATTCTTCAAGTTAGTATGTATATTTATTTTCTTATAAAGTTTTCTTTTGAATTATCTTTTTATTTATTGTAAGCTATTTTGAAATTCACTAAGTTATTAGAATAATTTCTAAAAAGAATTCATTTGGATTAGCTGGAAATTTTCTATGGAATCACATTTCACTTCTTTTGTTTATTAACTTGAGGGCTTCAACAATTTCTTTTAAAATATTTATTGCCTACACCAATTTGTGGGACCTAGTCGTATTTAAGGTAAACATGGTATAATGTTAAAAAATTTGATACGTTAATTTTATTTTTTTAGAATATTATATTATTACTATAACAAATTAATTTAATATTATAAAGTTCATTCAATATTTTGTGGTACAATTAATTGATAACTATCTCTCCCAATATTATATTAATTGTTGTCTAATCAAACTGTTAACATTTATATATATTTTTAATCTGGACAGCTTTGCATGCTCTAAAATTGGGCACCTTTTTTTGTAAGTTTCATTTAAATGTTTGTTGCCTATAGCAATTTTTCAAGAAAAAAATAATAATTAAAATCTGGACAGCTTTGCTTGCTCTAATAGTTGAGAAAAATTGACAAATGATAAATAATTGAACAAGTACTGCAGTATTGAAAAATGATAGTAATAAATAAATTTTAAAAATAGGTGGGAATGTTTTCTTTAAAAAAAATTCATTCAATTAAAAAAAATTAAATTATGCGAGATCACGGATTTACGGGAAGCAAATTTATGCAGGATGAAGCGGAGCGGGTTGAAAATAAAAAATTATGTTATATGAAATCGAACGGGATAAATTTTATTTTTTTACAAATTTATGTGAATTAACCCTGCAATCTCCCTGTCCCACTCTATTTGTCATCTCTATAAATAACAAGAAAAGGGGAAGTTGTGCTTCACACGGGCCCAATTATTATTTGAAATTCGTAATTTTTAATCGTGATAATTTTTAAAATACAATAATATTTGTTTTTCTACTAATAATATCAACAATTTAACATTAACATTAGAAATCAAAGGAAATTTATGAATAAAAAGATTGAGAAATAATAAGCAAATGTATTTCTTAGTTAATAATAATACAAGAGACAATTAAACCAAAAGTTTAAATTTAAATCATAGGAATATTTGCTACATTTTAAGTAGTACTTATTTAGTATGATTTTTTTGATAATGTTACTATATAAGAAATGTGGATAAGCAAGCAGCACTCCGTTTTGCTTATTCACATCTCAAACAGACAAACAGGGCTCAATTCTCTATTAATTTGCAATTGTCCCATTGTATTGCTCGTACATATTTACAGAGCAAAAAGCCTTGGGGCCACTCAATCAGTGCCCACTTCTCTGTTAATTTATAGAGAAGTGGGCCCTATTTGAGTGGACCCTAATAATTGAGCCCGTGCGAAGCACGACTTCTCCTTTTCTAGTAACTTTAGAAACGTGCATAATTAATATATGTATAAATTATAAAAATTTATGTACTATTTATGTAAGATTGAAGATGGAATAATTAAAATAGAAATAATTTATACATACCTAATTAAATTTTAGTAATTAATATTTATTTAAAATTACATAGTTAGCATATCAAGGTTTCTTAATTTTCTTTTCATATTTTATCCTCAACATTAATTACTTATTCCAAATCATTTTTCAAAATGTATAATTGTATGTCAATTAATATAAATATTATGATAAAATAGTTATATTAATTAGAATTTAAGATGCATATAAAATAACAAATGAAGAAATTACAAATATTCAGTGGGTCCTCAATTGGAAGGCAAATGGATAATATTCCAGTGGCCCAATGTTTTTTTGCTATGTAAATATGTATAAGCAATACAATTGCAAATTAATAGAGAAGTGGTCCTTGTTTGAGTGGCCCCAGAGCTTTTTGCTATGTAAATAGAGAAAATGGCCAAAAGCCTCCCCAATCTATAGCTGGATTTCCAACTACACACTTATTCTTCACGGAGGTCCTATTACCCCCCTGAACATTTTAAAAGTGAAATATCTAGCCCCCTACAAACTCACGCCCATATTTGTGTTAGGCAGTAGTCAACACGCGCTGCCACGTAATATTACCCTTTTTTTATATAAAAAAATTAATTATTCTTTTATATTTTTACTTTTTTTGTCTTATATTTTCATCTTCTTCTTTTCTCTTTCTTTTCCATTCCTCCATTTCTTTTTCTTTGAAAGCTTCTGCAGATTTGATGACTACTGCATCTTCGACCTTCATCGAAATTCTAGACACCAGGAAATCTCGTCTTTAAAGCTAGAGACAAAGAAAAATTCTATCACTGAAAATTGTTTCTCCTTCCGCTATTATAACATTTCTCAAAGATTGATATGAGAAACTCAATTGATGTTTACAACAATTTCAATAAGTGGATCTTCTTCATCAAAGGATCTGTTACCAAATGATTCCTTTAATGAATTCTTCTCAATTAATTGAATATATTACTTAGTGAACTCCTCCATTAATGACTAGTCTAAAATTTGATTCTTCTAACTTTCAATTTTGATTTTGAGCAACCAACAAATTTTTAAAGTTTTGAAAAACGGAGATATGATGAAAAGTATGTGATTTGAAGATGAGACTTAGTGATGAAAAGTTGAGGAGGGCAGTAACCTGATGGTCGAGGTGAGCCACCAGTATCTATGGATCTATGAAGATTAAAGGGAAAAGATAAAGAAGATAAAAAGAATAAAAGGAAACATATTTTTTTTATAAAAAAAATAGAATATTAATATGAAATAAATCAAATATTTATAAAGTTAATATTTTAATATCTTTTTATCTCTCACTCTCCCAAAGAGAGTGAACTACACCTCCTTTGCCACATCAACATTTAGGGAGCAAATAATTCTATTTTAAAATAGTCCAAGGGGGTAATAGGACCCCCGTGAAGTATGAGTGTGTAGTTGGAAATCCGGCTATAGATTGGGGAGGCTTTTGGCCATTTTCTCATGTAAATATGTACAAGCAATACAATGAGACAATTACAAATTAATAGAGAAGTGGGCCCTGCTTGAGATGTGAATAAGCAAGCATGTTGACGGAGTGCTGCTCGCTCTAAATAAGTACTACTTAAAATGTAGAAAATATCCCTATGATTTAAATTTAAACTTTTGGTTTAATTGTCCAAAACTCTATCATCTTTTATTATTATTAACTAAGAAATACATTTGCTTGTTATTTCTCGATCTTTTTATTCATAAATTCCTTTTGATTTCTAATGTTAATGTTAAATTGTTGATATTATTAGTAAAGAAACAAATATTATTGTATTTTAAAAAATTATCACGATTAAAAATTACGAATTTCAAATAATAATTGGGCCCGTGCGAAGTACGACTTCGGCTTTTCTAGTAAATTTCAAAACGTGCATAATTAATATATGTATAAATTATAAAAAAATTATGTACTATTTATGTAAGATTGAAGATGGAATAATTAAAATAGAAATAATTAAATTTTAATAATTACTATTTATTTAAAATTACATAGTTAGCATATCAAGGTTTTTTAATTTTCTTTTCATATTTTATCCTCAACATTAATTACTTATTCCAAATCATTTTTCAAAATGTATAATTATATGTCAATTAATATAAATATTATGATAAAATAGTTATATTAAATTTGAATTTAAGAAGCTATAAATTTAAATGAACATTTGAAGAAATTACAAATATTCAGTGGGTCCTCAATTGGAAGGCAAATGAACAATATTCAAGTGGCCCAATGTTTTTTTTACTGTGTAATTATGTATAAGCAATACAATTACAAATTAATAGAGAAGTAGGCCCTGTTTGAGTGGTCCCAAGACTTTTTGCTATATAAATATGTACGAGCAATACAATGAGACAATTGCAAATTAATAGAGAAGTGGGCCCTGTTTGAGATGTGAATAAGCAAGCATGTTGATAGAGTGCTGTTTGCTTATTCACATTTCTTATATAGTAATAATGCTTGGATATCATTGATAAGAGTTTCTTTGTATATTTCTATCATAATGCATTTATGTCATCACAAGACTTATAACTTCTTCAAGAATTTCCTTTATACATGGTAAATTTTCTTTCCGCGTCGCGGAGCGGTCATAGACCCTTCGGCCTTGAAATTTATTTTGCGATCAAATATTTAAATGCATCTCTGAGTCGCGGACTTGCTTCCAGAGACAATGAGTTTCTCATGTTTAACTATCTAAAAACACTCTTAAACATCATGAGATCTTTCCTATCACAAATCACAATCCTTGAATCCATAAATTCAAATCCAAGGAAAGTTAATAGCCAAATCAAGAGAAGTTCATAGAGTCCTCCAAAAGTCTTTTACAAATGTTTTAACTTTGTTTTAAGGTTGAGTTTTGAGTTGAGTCAAGAGTAAAGATTGAAGTTCATTTCTTCAAAAGAGTATATTGGGACTATGTATTCCCAAAGAGTAAAATGTTTTCACATTTAAACAAGAAAGGAAAC
>NW_006239781.1:6649-9121 GCF_000226075.1 Solanum tuberosum
CGTGGGTAGAAAGGGTCATACTTTTTAGATGATTCTTTTAGTGCTTTTTAGCATAGACTAGTGGATCCACTTAGTAGTCAAGTTCTATACCCCTGGCAAGGTATATGACGACCCTGGCAACGTGAGACAAAATGTTGTATCATCACATAGCTCTTAAGTGATGGTTGCCGGTTAGAGAAACTCCCACAGAAGTATTTTGTATTCTTATATACACAGAGTTAATTGTATTTTTATATATATTCAGAGTTTTCATTGTATCCTTGCATACACACAGAGTTACTATTGTATTTCTAAATACACAGAGTTGTTATTCATGTTTTAAAGCTTTTCTTTATAATACATTTATTATACTGTTTTATATTGAAATGGGTTCAATTGAGATGAGTTGAAACCAGGTTTGTTCTTTCAGTTCCCCTTTCAAGCTTATGTCTTGTTTTAGTATTCCTTTCGCATGCTCGTACATTCGATGTACTGATGCCATTTGACCTGCATCGTTTTATGATGCAGATATAGGTAATCAGGATCATCATCCTGCACCTCGTTGATCCAGTCGAGCACTCAGAGTCAGTTGGTGAGCCTCCTTGCTTTCCGGAGAATCCCTTTGGTTATGTTTTGTTTTATTGCTTTTGGTTATTTCAATTGTTAGGATGATCGAGGGTCTTGTCCCAACATCTCCTTAGTATCTAAAGGCTTCATAGTCAGTTAGATATGAGTTCTTTAGTCTTAATATTTAAGTTGTTTGATTTAAAGACTTCAGTTACCATTTTGGCTAAGTTGAATGTTATTTTCTAAACATTCTTAGTTTATCTATTAGACAATTTTTTTTAGATTGTATTTAAGCACATTTTCTATGAGTAAGTCTTCCGCTAAGAGTCTAGCTAGGCCAAGGGTTCGCTTGGGACCAACAATGGTTCTCGAGTGCCAATCCCGCCCAGGGTGTAGGCTCGGGGGCGTGACAAACTTAGTATCAGAGACCAGAGTTTAAGAGTCCTAGAGAGTCTATGAAGCCGTGTCTGTAGAGTTCTAGTTATCGGTGTGAAGCGCGCCACATCTATAATTAGGAGGCTGCAACATTTAGGAACCATCTCACTTCTTTGGGATTCATTTCGTGCGATAGAGTTAATTTCTATAAAGTTTCTTTCTAACTCGTGCTTGTGAGTGTCTTTAGATCATGTCTCCACGAAGGGCTGTCAGAGGTCGTCCCACCAGAAGGAATGTTGAACCACAGGAACAAGGGGTACCTAATGCACTTGAATTGCAACCCCAAGGAGAGGTCACCAATGTTAAATTCCGTAAAGCTATCCAGATGTTAAGTCAAGCTGTCACCAATCAAGTTGGACAGAGAGAGAATCGACATGAAAGGGCTGATACTTTAAGGATCCGTGAATTGTTAATGATGAATCCTCCGAGCTTCACTGGTTCAAGCATCATTGAGGATCCGGAGAACTTCGTTGAGGAGCTTCAGAAGGTTTTTGAGATTATGCATATCATCGATGCTGAGAGAGTGAAATTAGATGCATACCAACTAAAGGGTGTCACTATAATCTGGTTTGATCAATTGAAAAAGAATCAAGCTGAGGGTGCACCACTTGTGAGTTGGGCTCTTTTAGAAGAAGTCTTTTTGGGGAGTTTCTTTCCTCGAGAACTGAGAGAGGCAAGGATACGAGAGTTCCTCACACTTAAGCATGATTCTTTAAGCGTTCATGAGTACAGTCTAAAGTTCGCCCAACTTTCACACTATGCTCCAGAGATGGTTGCTGACATAAGAAGCAGGATGAGTTTATTCGGTGCTGGGTTGTCTCGCCTGTCAAACAAGGAAGGCAAGGCAACTATGTTGATAGGGTATATGTACATACCAAGGCTAATGATCCATGTGTAACAAGTTGAGGGATAAAGAAGAGTTTAAGAATAAAAGGGTTAAGATATCAGGGAATGAGTCCGGGCAGCAGAAGAGTAATGTCAACCGGTCATCCTTCCAACAGAAACAAAAGGGACATGTTCCATTATCTACTAGTGCACTTGCACCAAGGAACCAAGGTGAGTACAATAGTCAGAATTCACAGGTTTCAGAGCTAGACCTGCCCATTCTCAAGGTAGTATGGCACAAGGGGTAAGTAAGCCTCCTGAATGTGCTAAGTGTGGTAGAACACTAATATAAATTGTAACATCCGACAATTTGAAATAGCTAAGAAGAGGCTTAGAATTCGAAATTTTTCATTTTTGGAAAGGATTTGAAAAATCTGGAAAATTGGCTAAGTGTGGAAATCAGTGGTTTTTGGCCAACTTTGAGCAGTCATAACTTCCAGCTCAGGATGAGTTAGGAGTAGTTCCAGTTATGGTTGTGAAGCTTGTGGAATGATCTTTCCAACGACGCTGAGTTTGCTCGATTACGAGTTCGTATGCATGAGCTATGCCATTTGGAAGGTGCGCAGTTGGCAGGAGAACATGTAGATCTCCTATTGGATGGTTTGA
>NW_006239781.1:11009-23307 GCF_000226075.1 Solanum tuberosum
GGTGCTGGGTTGTCTCGCCTGTCAAACAAGGAAGGCAAGGCAACTATGTTGATAGGGTATATGTACATACCAAGGCTAATGATCCATGTGTAACAAGTTGAGGCGGACAAGTTGAGGGATAAAGAAGAGTTTAAGAATAAGAGGGTTAAGACATCAGGGAATGAGTCCGGGCAGCAGAAGAGTAATGTCAACCGGTCATCCTTCCAACAGAAACAAAAGGGACATGTTCCATTATCTACTAGTGCACTTGCACCAAGGAACAAAGGTGAGTACAATAGTCAGAATTCACAGGTTTCAGAGCTAGACCTGCCCATTCTCAAGGTAGTATGGCATAAGGGGTAAGTAAGCCTCCTGAATGTGCTAAGTGTGGTAGAACACTAATATAAATATTGGTTGATCAAAATATCTTTTAAATATTGATCAATCGGCTTTTATACCCTTTAATTTTTTTTTATTAGTTGCTTATTTTTCAAATTATTTTCCAAGACCAAATATTAAACATTTATTAATATGATTAGTATAGTAAAATAGTCATAGATCAATCATTATTCTCTTAATTAAAGTCGTTCTATAATGCAACATAAAAAAATTGTGTTGTTAATTTTAATGCAATCTATAATGCGATAACTTTATAAACATATTTTTAAATAAAATTGTTTTCAATTATAAAAATATGACATTTTCTGTTAGACAGATTAACAATATATTTTTAAAAATGTGTCGCATAAATTGAAACGTGTAACTCACATCATATGCCTATTTATTTAGTGCATCTGAATCCGCCAACTCCCATGTACAAACAAAGATTAGTGAAAAATAAATGAGTTCTTTGTTAGTACTACCCAAGCCCAGTTCTTCCCAGTATCATATAATTTGGATCGTCATCTTAATTCATCAGATATATTTTTTGATGAAAATGTATGAACAGTTGTTCGAAGAATTTATGAGGTACTTACTTGTATATATGAGACAGAAAGAGTAGTGCTTTCAATTTTCTCATTAGTTTAAACTAACAGGTTTGGTGGAGTACGGGTGTCTGTTATTGGAGGTAGATCCAGACTTCCGATAAAATTACAGAAAGGCATAGAGTTAACAGAAGAGGCGACCAAAGGCAATGAAGGACTTCATCTTACGATGGCACTAAACTATGGAGGACAATATGTTATGTATCATATACTTAAGTTATATATTATCAGATAACATAACTATAAAGCAGATTCATACTGATTTAGGTTTGAAATAATTGGGGTTATATATTCACAATAACATTAATTATACCAGATACAATGTACACAAACAAAGTTATAATGTATCTGATAGAGATGGAGTGATGTATCCGGATGTTAAGAGAAAAAGAAGGAAAAAGAAAATTCTTGCCATTAATTTAAATAATAGAATTTTTTTTTAAATTATATTATTTTAAATCGTGTAATTATATAATTTTTCCTTTTTATATTTATGGTCATCTTTTGAGCCATATATTTATGCATTTATGGTCATTTGAACTTTTGTTTGTGTTTAAAGATGGTCATGAATTGTCACTTTAAAAATTTAAAACTAAAAGTTGAATTTATAATAATTCTAGCCACGGTTCCCTTCAAAGAATCTAACCTCACAAGTGTATGATATTATGTCTTTTCTTTATATGGTTCACATGCAGATTGTCCCCATACGCCTCACATCTAATAAATAGTACTGTACTAAGATTATGAAGAACGTCAGACACATTGACAAAGATAGCTCTATCGGCCAAACAAATATGTCATATATACAAGGGCGAAAAGAGAGTATTAGTTAAAATTTGGACGGATTCAATAATTTTTATTTTGTATTTGTATTAGAACACCTATTAAATATGTATAAATATTTAATTGTAAATTTAATAATTGTAATGATTCGGTTGGTCATTTTTCTATTTTTTTGTAAAACGTTTTATCCCTCCCGATATTAATCCCAAGTCATTTCTGATTGAATTTTGAAATTGATTTCGAGCTTGAGTAAAAAGTTGTAAATTATGAGTATTTTTAATTCAAATGGCTAAGTTGTTAAAAAGTGGTTTCCGGTGTCTTTTGGAGATTCGAGTGTCGAAATGGAATTTCGTCGATTCCATCAGTCTCGAAATATGGAAATTAGAGTCAAAGAGTCACAGGTTACAAATTCGGAGTCTTTTTGAGGATTTGCGGTTCTAAGTTGGAAAATGTGAAATTTTAGTATTTGGATTGACTTTGGTCAACATTCGGGGTTCGGATACTTGGATCGGAATTTCGAGAGTTCTATTTGATTGAGAGGATGATTTTAGATTTAGAGGAGGTCTTGGTTGAATTTTTGGAGGTTCCGAGCTTGATTTAGCCTTTTTAGGTGTCATGTTCATTTCTTGTGACTTTCGGGAGTTTTGGGTCAAGGAGACCTCAGATTCGTGTTTTGATGATTCCATTGAGTCCGAAGCATTGAGTAGAGTCAAATTTCATATATGGTTTGTGTGTAGGGGTTCCGAACGAATCCCGAAAGTCCATTTGATGATTTGAAAGTTAGTTGTGTTTTCTGTTGTCTGCTACATCGCGATCGCGAAGGGTCTTCGCTTTTGTGAGGGTCGCATTAGCGAAGACCGGTTCGCTTTTGCAAAGGATCAAGTCAGACCTTCGCAGAAGCGAAGGCTTGTTGACGATCGCGATCTTTACATTAGCGAATGCCAGTTCGCGAAAGTGAAGGCCAGTCTGCGAAAGCGAAGGCCGAGTATTTCTCTGGGTTCACTTAAGCGACTTCAAAAAAGGTTTTTGATGTGCCATTATGGGGTTTTACCCCCATTTTTTCCCATTTTGAGTTATGAAAAATCCTGGGAGGTAATTTTGAAGAGATCTCTTGTGCTAATCATTTGGGTAAACTTTTGTGACCCTAAAATTTCAATTCCATCTTATCATTCATTGATTTTAACATCAAAATTTGAGATTTTGATTGGCAAATGCCAATGTTTTTCAAGAACTTGAGTTGTAAAGTAAAATTAAATGGTGATTTTGAACTGAATTTAATTCCTTTTTTGAAATGATTTTCACCAATGAGTTTCAAATGTCTTGGGTGACATTTTCAAGTAAAGATTTTGGGTTCAAACCTCATTTTTGGAATTGAATTTTTAAGCTTACTTGACCCATTTTTCAAAGTGTATGCTACGGTGTTGTTATTTCCGAAATCTTATTGTGATTACTTGATTGAATTAAATTTTGAGACCTTGGATATTGTTCGGAAAGGAAAGGCTCAAGTCTTGAATTGACTTTTAATTGAATTGAGGCAAGTGAACTTCTAAATCTTGTTAAGACTTGTGGAATCTTGAACTCTCTTTCTAATATGTGTTGGGAGTAATGAAAATAAGGTGATGGGTTAAATTGCTTAAATTGAATAACCTTAATGATAAAGGCGGGGTTAATGAAAAAAAGACAACATGTTGATAATGGTGTTTGCATTGTGAATTGTTTTGAGTGTTGATATTGATTCGCTGATTGATGTGATACTTGATAGCATTGTGTGGATGTGAATTGCTTGAAATTGTCATATCTTCATTATTGTGTGAACAAGACTATTTGCATTGGTTCCAGAACACTGTGAGATGTTATTGTGATTGATGTTGGGCAATTTCCCGCGAATGTTATTGATGTTGAGGTCATTGCCAAGGAGTATTATTGATGTCGAGGTTATTATCGACGAGTATTATTGATATCGAGGTTAGTTTCGACGAGTGTTATTGATGCCGGTGTCATTGCCAGTGAGTATTGTGATGCCGAGGTCATTGCCGATAAGTACTTTGGTTATGAGTATTCCCCATGAGTCCTGATTGTTAATTGTGCATGATAATCTTGATACTTGTATTTGGTATACTTGATTGTTGTGCTCGATAATCCTATTACTTGTGATTGATGACTTGATACTTGTGATTTGACGATGTGTAACTATTGATGTGAGACTATGGAACCTTGTGAGCTATTTACTGTAAATTGTTAGGTTGTGCTGCTTTTATATATGCAGGTTGTAGTTTTGGGGGTTTGGTTGGGGTGAAATGAGTTTTTTGTTTTCTAGCTAGTGATTTATTTGTTGAGTACTGTGTTGTTTTGGTACTCACTCCTAGCTACTACACTATGTAGGTTTCGAGTCCAGATCCGTGTGACATTTCTCTTTCATCTATTTTCGAGGCTGAGGATACATTGAGAGGTAACTGCTTGTCTTTTCGGCGGGCCCTCTTGTTCCTTACATTATGTTTTGTTCTATTCGAGATACAAAGACATTGAGACTTGTACTTATCTTTCAATTATGTATTAATACATTGGCGCCTTGTACATGTGATAACCAGGTTTTGGTGTTATCCTAAAATACAGCAAACAAGAAAGGAAAATAGCAACCAAACAATAATATTTGAATTTGAATTTGTGCGAATGTTACAATCTTTATGAAATCTTAAAGAAAATATATGTAATCCCCTGATTCTTCTCTTCACAATTGTTCTTGACTAGATGAAATACTTGCGGCTCATCACTTGGAGCAAAGACTTCATTGTATCGCGAAAGACTTGCGGATCACCATTGAAGCGCATTTGATTATCTATGTATTTTTGTTTGTGTGTTCTGATTTTATGAAGACCCCTTTATATAGGTGTGAGCTAGGGTTTTAGGGTATTTTGGTCCAAGTAATTTAGAGGACCTTGGGCTTGAAGAATGTGAGTTGGGCTCATCTTGTGAACTTAATAGACTTGCCCAAATATAATTTGGACTTTGTTTAAATTATATATTTTTGACTTAAAATATTAATCAACAATTCGACTAGGTCAACATATTATAAATTTAAATTTTTTCATGATTTATCAACAAAACTTCACTGTCTACCAAAGTGTTTTTTTCCCTTTTATATTTGTGGTCATTTTTGGGCCACATAATTGTTGTCATTTAGCAACACTCAAAGTGTCCGAAAAACATGTCGACATGCACTTCAAACTCTTGAGTGGTTAATAAAATGTCGGCCTCTTATATCTTCTGTTGATTTGTGTCTCGATTTCTGTGAATTTTAATTATGCCACATTTTTAGTAGGTTTGAGAAAACTCATTAAACTTGTAAGGTTAATATTATGAAGTTCGTAACTTATAGGTTTGAGTTTTGACAACTATTTAGAATTTATATAAAGGGGTTGTAATTAAATTTTTTTCTCTCTCTCTCATTTGCTCCTCTTTTAGTTTAAAACATTCTAAAAAAGTTGTCCCATAATCGTCAGATCTAAATGTATTGTACTAAGATTTTAGAATTGTATACGTTAAACATATTGACAAATATAGCTTTTAAAATTTAGACGGACTCAAAAATTTTTATTTTTATTATGTATTTGTATTAGGATATTTATTAAATATGTATGATTATAAGTTTGATGGTAAGTTTGAACTAAAAAGTTCTAAATTCTAGTTGAGTTTCTGCACATACACATTTGTTTAGTCTCTTATCACACGTAAACGCCATGTATTGAAATTATTATTAATTATTTAAATAATAAATAATAATATCAATTGAGGTTATTTATGTGTGATATTAGAGACTACGAATGTGTGGTTTTAAATTTTTATTCCGTGGGTCCAACTAAAGTTAGAGATAATACAACAAATTAAGGAGATCTAAAATATCTTGTTGAGTAGTCAAAAATTGAAGCACATGGTCATATTCATTTCTCTTTCACTTAGAACCTTTCTGCCCCCAAGGCCTAGCTCAAGTGGCAAAAGGTGGAATTTGTGGCTTAGGTCACAGGTTCAATCCCCATACCATGCAAAGCGAAGTACGGTATTTAAGTGGAGAAGGGTAGAGGGGTGGGCCCATTATCCACCGAGTTTAGAAGGCTGTGATTGGTCCAAAGGGCGGGTCACAAATGGATTTCTCGGTTATAAAAACATATATATATCTTGTTGATTTGTCAAAAAATTGAAGCACATGGTCATATTCATTTCTCTTTCAATTAGAACCTTTCAGCCTCCAAGGCCTAGCTCAAGTGGCAAAAGGTGGAGGATTTGTGGCTTAGGTCGCAGGTTCAATCCCCACACTATGCAAAGCGAAGCCCGATATTTAAGTGGAGAAGGGTAGAGGGGTGGGCCCATTATCCACCGAGTTTAGAAGGCTGTGATTGGTCCAAAAGGCGGGTCACAGACGAATTTCTTGGTTATCAAAAAAAAAAGAAATGAAGGGTTTGTGAAAATCTAAAAGACAAACCTTTCAATTTGCCTTCAATGACTGAGCTTAGACTAAAATGAAAGACTGTTCCAGTTTTAGTATCTGTCCAACATTTACAAGATTTTTCAGACATCCAACACACAAATAGTTAATAATATATAATGGAATATCTCCTTAGGGCATAATTTAGGATTTTAAGGAGCTATTCTATTTTTTTACTTATCACAATATATCTCCACAAAGCCCCCAAGGCCTAACTCAAATGGCAAAAGGTGGAGGATTTGTGGCTTAGGTCGCAGGTTCAAGCCCCACACCATGCAAAGCGAAGCCCGGTATTTAAGTGGAGAAGGGTAGAGGGGTGGGCCCATTATCCACCGAGTTTAGAAGGCTGTGATTGGTCCAAAGGGTAGGTCACAAACGGATTTCTCGGTTATTAAAAAAAATATATATATCTTGTTGAGTTGTCAAAAATTGAAGGCACATGGTCATATTCATTTCTCTTTCACTTAGAACCTTTCAGCCCCCAAGGCCTAGCTCAAGTGGCAAAAGGTGGAATTTGTGGCTTAGGTCACAGGTTCAATCCCCATACCATGCAAAGCGAAGTACGGTATTTAAGTGGAGAAGGGTAGAGGGGTGGGCCCATTATCCACCGAGTTTAGAAGGCTGTGATTACGAACCAAAATGATCCAATGAATACACAAATATGCAATTTATCTTTAGGCAATCCTTCCTCTCCATGATTCCAAAGTAGCACTTATTTACACTACCACATGAGATAAGAAAAAAGTACGAGCATATTTACTATCTTCAATTGTTCATAGTTTGATTCATTTTAAAAACGCTTTGAACATTTCCATATTGGTTCCCATAAATCAGGATTATGGCTAACTTACAAAAGCAAAAGGGAAAAAAGAATTGATAGCAATGCTAGTTATACATATGAAGATTTGGCATAAACACCAGCATTGCTGGGTTTTTTTTATAACTTTCATGTAGTTTAGTAGGGAAGCAAAAAAAAAATTAGAAATGGAATATTTTAGCCAAAATGGAAAAATATAAAACAAGCAGTGGAAACATGGAAAATGATAAAAATTCTAGATTTTCCTCCCAAGCAGTGGGAAACATGGAAAATGATAAAAATTCTAGATTTTTCTCCTTAATGTAATTGATGATGGACAGAATTTTTTCCTCCCTTCCTTGGTAAATGGTAGTAAAGATTCAACAAGCAAAAAGGAAGAGGATATTTCTCACTATGATACTTTGTGTGTTGCTACAATTGCACACGCAAGTGTATGTGGTATAGTGGCTCTTAAAAGAATCGGATTATCGAACCAAATGACTTGCCAATTAACTATATACTAAATTATACTAGTCTAATGCGATAACTTTATAAATATATTTTGAAATAAAATTGTTTTCAATTACAAAAATATGACATTTTATATTAGATAAATTAACAATATATTTTTTAAAATGTGTCGTATAAATTGAAACAGTGCGTGTAACTCACATCATATGCCTATTTATTTGGTGCATCTGTACCCACCAATACCCATGAACAAACAAAGATTAGTGAAAATTAAATGAGTTCTTTGTTAGTACTGCCCCAAGCCCAGTTCTTCCCAGTATCATGTAATTTGGATTGTCGTCTTCTATCGACGAATTCATCAGATATATTTAGGTATGGCCATTTCTCCAAGAGTTTGAGGCATGATGATCAATCTGTTCATCCAGAATTTACCCCTAAACACGTCGCTATAATAATGGATGGGAACAGAAGATGGGCTAAAGCTAGAGGATTACCTGTGCAAGAGGGTCACAAATTTATTACTCCTAATCTTAAGAATATTTGTAATGTTTCTACCAAACTTGGAATACAAGTTATCACTGCTTTTGCTTTCTCTACTGAAAACTGGAATCGTTCTAAGGTATACTACTTCCTTTGTCCCAATTTATGTGGAGTAGCCGAGTTTAATTAAAACTATTATTAAGTATTTGATTTGCGTGGCTAGCTAGTAACAATTTGCACTTTGTGCAGGAGGAGGTTGATTTTTTGATGAAACTGTTTGAACAGTTCTTTGAAGAATTTATGAGGTACTTACTTGTATATATGAGACAGAAATTTCAATTTTCTCATTAGTTTAAACTAACAGGTTTGGTGGAGTACGGGTGTCTGTTATTGGAGGTAGATCCAGACTTCCGATAAAATTACAGAAAGGCATAGAGTTAACAGAAGAGGCGACCAAAGGCAATGAAGGACTTCATCTTACGATGGCACTAAACTATGGAGGAAAACATGACATGTTACAAGCAACCAAGAGCATTGCCAGTAAAGTGAAGGATGGTCTTATTAATTTAGAGGATATCAACAACAAATTATTTGAGCAAGAACTCGCTACCAAGTGTGCTAAAACACCTGATTTAGTCATAAGAACTGGGGGAGAACAGAGGCTCAGTAACTTCTTATTGTAGGAGCTAGCTTACTCTGAATTGTACTTTACAAAGACGCTGTTTCCTGATTTTGGAGAAGAACCTTTCAAGGACGCCATACTTTCCTTTCAGCAAAGACACAGACGTTTTGGTGGACACACATATTGATGTTATTTCCTAATTCTCTTATTGTATGTGTGTTAGTATTTCGTGATCTGCAATATCCTCTCAAAGTGTAAGATTTTCAAAATGAAATGGACAGACAAATCTCAATAGGCTAGAGAATTACCCATATTTGCACATCCCTTTGGACATAAATCAAATGACATCACTGTCATATCTAGAACTGATTTTTTTCTTCTCTTTTTTTTTTTTGGTTTGAAAAGTTCATGTTTGGAGCTTATTGTATGTCCTCAATGCAATCACGAACCAAAATGATTCAATGAATACACAAACATGCAATTTATCTTGTTTAATCACAACTTTATGCAATCCTTCCTCTTCGTGATTCCAAAGTAGCACTTATTTACACTACCATATGAGATAAGAAAAAAGTGCGAGCATATTTACTATCTTCAATTGTTCACAGTTTGCTTCATTTTAAAAAGGCTTTGAGCATTTCCATATTGGTTCCCATAAATCAGGATTATGGCTACCTTACAAAAGAAAAGGGGAAAAAAGAATTGATAGCAATGCTAGTTATACATATGAAGATAAACACCAGCATTGCTGGCATTTTTTTTTTTAACTTTCATCTAGTTTAGTAGGGAAGCAAAAAAAAATTATGTCTCAGTAGGAAATGGAATGTTTTAGCCAAAATGGAAAAATATAAAACAAGCAGTGGGAAACATGGAAAATGATAAAAATTCTAGATTTTCCTCCCTATTGTACTTGATGATGGACAGAATATTTTTTCCTCCCTTACTTGGCTAATGGTAGTAAAGATTCGACAAAAAGGAAGAGGATATTACTCACTATGATACTCTGTGTGTTGCTCCCAATTGCACACGCAAGTGTACGTGGTCGCACAAGTAATATAGTGGCTCTTAAAAGCAGGGGCGGACCCACGTTGGTTCCAGGGGGTTCACCCGAACCCCCTCGGCAAAAAATTCACTGTATATATAAGGTAATTTTCTGTATTTATTTTGGTTATATATATTTTGAACCCCCTCAATGACAAGGAGAAAGAGATAGCCTAGTGGTATTTTCCCTGAAAATTAAGTCTCAAGTTGAGGGATCGAATCCCTGCAGTAGCGTTTTATTTTTTTCTTTTTCAATTTCAGTTTTTTTTAGTTTTTTTTAAAGGTTTCAGTTCCGTTTTCACGTTTTTTTTTGTTTTTTATTTTATAAAACATGCTAAAAGTGTGGTTTTAAACCCAAAAAAATTCAAGGGTCCACCACTAAAACTAAATACTACTACTTTCTTGAAATCTTGTTTTGTTGGCTTATATATACACGTTTATACTTTTATTTTTCGAACCCCTGAACGAAAATCCTGGGTCCTCTTGAAATCTTGTTTTGTTGGCTTATATATACACGTTTATACTTTTATTTTTCGAACCCCCTGAACGAAAATCCTGGGTCCGCCACTGCTTAAAAGAACCGGATTACAAACCCAAAGGACTTGTCAATTAACTATTTACTAAATTATACTAATCTAATTATCTATATCTATCTATCTATATTACCTTAAAAGCATGAACTCCTAACTTGAATGTTAAATTACTATAATATTCCTAACTTAGGTTGTGAATTTTTCGATGACTTGTGACTTTTCCGATAAGTTGTGACTTTTTTCAAAGGGTTGTGATTTTTCGATGAGTTGTGACTTTTCCAAAGAGTTGTGACTTAAGTTGTGACTTTTCCAAAGAGTTGTGACTTTTTAAAAAAGTTGTGTCTTGTTCAAATTGTTGTGACTTCTCGGAAAGGTCATGATTTTTCAGATAAGACACAAAATATATTTGTTCATACTATCCTTTGTTGACTATAAATAGAAGGATTTCCTCTCATTTTTCAACCACATTTTTTTCTAATCTTCTACTTTTCTTCTTCTTCTTGCATTTTAAATTTTTTTGTATGATTTATTATCGTTGAGTGAGTTCGAAGTTTAGCAGACTATGAGGAACCACTATTCTGATGAAGTAAGTCGTTCTATCCTAAGAAGGTATATTTCATAACCTCGAGTACTTGAAGGAAAATAATATAATTTTTATGATATAATAATTATTTTTTTGTCTTAATATATACATTAGTATGTAATGTTCCAATATATGAAGTTAGCATGATGTAGTGTAAATTCATTATTTTTGTTAACAATTTCTCTTGTGATGTAGATATATGATTCTGAATATCTTTTTCCAAAATTTAGAGAATTGTCACGATTTGTTTTTAATGCTCAAGACAAAATAATGACTTTATTTATCAATGCTACATATGTGATTTAGACTCTCAGGAATTTTTCTTCAAAATAGTTGTTACTTGTCACGCCCCGAGCTACCCCGAGACGCGGACACGGGACCTAGGACCACAACTGATCCCAAGCTAACCCTGCTGGCATGATCATGAGCATACTAAATATAATCTGAATAATAGAAACTGTGCGGAAGCTAAATCATAAATAAATCTGAAATGATGGGGAATACCCATATACTATAACTAAGATATATGAAAACTGATGAGTTTAATACAAAGAAGATATTAACTCAACACTAAGTTGAATCTAACTATGTCTGAAATAAGCCTCTAAACTGACTAAAATGTTGGGACATGCCTTAACTAGGTCTAGTAAAACTGAAACTAAAGACTAAAAGCGATAAAGATAAACATGTCACTAGTCCTCGAAGAATGAGGACTCACCACTTATGTTGTTGAACTGAAGATCGGAAATCGATCTAAGAGTGATCTGGATGCTGAGAACCTGAACCTACATCACGAGAAGATGTAGCGCACGTATGCGTCAGTACTTGAAAGGTACAGAGCATGCAGGATAGAGTAAAGCTGAAATAACACATAACTGAACAAAGCAATAAAGCAATGATATAATCTGAATATGATATAGATATTGAAAATACTGAATACTGAGTTAACTGATACAATGACCAAATTTATAACATGCTGAGACTGAATACTGACTGTACTGAAATATGGTCAATGCAATAGAGTCTGACTGAACTGTGGGAGCTACTAATAATCGACATAAAACCACATGAGCTAAATGTGGAGTCCGATGTATACGCCCCATCGAGAGGACCCAATATACCCTGCCAGAGGTATAGAGGCATGCTGGCATGATCACTAAACTGATGTTGCCTACGGAGGGGACTTACACCTACGTGGCTCGTAGTTCTGGGACTATATGGGTACGCTGAAACCCTAGTCCAACTCGGTATTATGCTACTCCCAATGAATTAAGTAGTTAACTGGTTATGACTGAATTTCTGTAAATACTGGATAGCTCGAACTGAACATGCAAACTGAGAATGCAACAATTAATCTGATAATGATGCATTCATAAACTGAGGCATGTATAACTGAATACTGAAATATCTGACCTAGCATGTGTAATTCAAGAACTAAAGAAATACATAGCTAGGGGTTTTGAAATTCATGCGAGAAACGATATAATGACATGATAATCTGATTTGGAACATTTTAATAACTAATTCATGATGATCTTCTAAAA
>NW_006239781.1:23654-31642 GCF_000226075.1 Solanum tuberosum
TGATTAAAATCTCATGATTTAGGGTTTAAACGACGTATCTTAGGGGTTAAACGAAATAGGAAAAGACTAAAAGACCCCTGAATTAACTGCTGTCGGAGTGATCGACGGATTGGACCTACGGTCCGTCAATCAATCGACGGTCCGCCGATTGGGTCCGTAGGTCGAGTTTGCCCGACAGGGCTTCACTAAAACGAGCATAACTTTTTACTGTCGGAATTTAGCAAACTCGGTGGCGTTGGAAAGATAATTCAATTATCTATCATACCATAGGTCATGGGACACACAATTCCTTTTGTACTAAAAGTACCCATCAATAATTTTCAGCTAACTGGCTGCTGACCCTCATCTACGGTCAGACCTACGGACCGTTGATCGAATGAAGGTCCGTGCTGGTCGACCATAGTTTGTTTCAGAGGCTGGGTAAGGGAAGTCTCGATCCACGGACACAGACCCACGGACCGTGGTCTGATCTACGAACCGTGGGTTTGTCCATGAGTCGGGACTTAGCCAATTTTCTGAGCTGGGTCTGGGAGGGGTTTTAGTGTTGAACCACGGACCACCAGCACGGGCCGTGGTCTGACCTACGGTCCGTGGATGGCAACCGTGGGTTGCACCTGAAACTTCTCAAAATCTGCATTTTTGGTCTGTTTCGAATACGGGGTGTTACATTACTATATAAACATTTCCCTTTTGTTTTACTTATTTACTATATCTTAATATTTTTGAATTTTAGACGAAAAAAAGTTCATATGACTTGTAATAAGGCCAGTTAAAGTTTGTATTAGTTTAATTTTTATTCTTTATTTAATTGCTAATTTTATGAGATAAATATTTTTATTAATGCAAATATATATTTATTAGTTCACCTGCTTGCATACAGTCCCCTGAAAATTGTAATCACGTACTTTACACCACTAATCAACTTTGTTTCTTCCCCGTGAAGCATTACTTATATAGCCTATTATTGATTCACCTGCTCACATACAATCCCCTGGCAATTTAAACACATACTTTATATTTATATGTTACTTCTAACCTTAGTTTAGCCGCACTTTACATATTAATGATACCCTCTTTTATGCATCAAATCCCTGCTTAATCATGCAGATTTCGACCATTTGCCGCCCTCATCAATGGTACTAATATACAATAACGCCAAGAATTAACATTGTCACTCAATGGTAGTCATCAAGCTCCAACCCACATGTTGACTGAAATTGAACTAGCAAAATGGAATGTACCAATAAACAAGATACAAAAACAGTCCGTCAATTCGGTGATGAGAGTCTTAGTTATTTGAAGGGGTTCAATAATACCTTACAAGAATTCAAGGCATGAAGGGACTTTCAGAACAATAATATTAGTTAACGAAGAGGTAATAACATTGACATTTTTACTTACCTCATTATTTTATTGTTCATGTTTATTGTACTTATATCCCCACCCCTTTGCACAATAATAGGTACAAAAATTCAAGCAACGCTATTTAATAAACATATCGAAACATGGAAGGACTCCTTGAAACAAAATAAGAGTTACTACATTCCTAAAGGACGCTTAGATCGCATCAACCCCAACTACTATTCCATACATAAAGAAGTTTAATTGGCATTTACAGATAACACAATCATAAAAGCGGCTGACATTGAGGTTTCAACACACACATTCTCTGTTGGCTTTGTATCATTGGATCATGTCGATAAATTACCTAATGGTGCTATTCTAGGTAACTATCCACCCAAATAATTTGTTATTTAATTTCATGTTGCATTACGTAATTGCTATCACTAATTTACATTACCTATTCTAAAATTTGATTTGTGTTTTAGTTTCAATGAATCCCCTCATTCAAAAAGAATATAGCAAGAGACGGGAGATACTTGTTACAAATGAGCAGTATGTTTTGAAGATTCTTAATCTACCACCAATATAGAGATATGGTGAAGTATTGACATTTCGCTTCTACCTGATAACCCAACATGGAGCATACAACTGTTACTCTATGAGAAGATTTTGCAGAAAATGACGGTGTTTTTCTAGAAAAGATGAAAGATGATAAACCTATACTTGGCTTATGTGACGTTAGAATCTCAATCTATAAAAGTATTGGCCATACTACTTTATGTTTTTATAATAAACTGAGTATAGTTGTTGTTTCAAATTTGAAACAAGTTCTTGTCACACTAGGCACTTTTGAAATATCTACTATTTCCATGCGTAGCGTCTTGATCAATCCATAGTTTCAAAAATCCACGGACCTGGTACATTACATTAATCACACATATGTTCTGCAATGTTATTAAACTCGATTGTCACAACTAATGTACATACTATACTTTTGTATTGTAGGCAGGTTACTTTTAAAGTTTCTATAACATGACACAATTGTTCTATTATCATTGTTGAGTTATTACATGCTAAAATTCCTAAGTTCCCAAAAACTTTGCACCGAGCACATCTCACTCAAAATTGGTGATACAGTTAACTAATCTCATCGAAAATACAGGCGTGAAATGGTAAAGGCCGAAAATAAAGATTTTATGGTAACATCAAGTAAGGATATATGAGAAGAGCCATAGAAGTTTCGTTGATATATATATTATGGATTGATTGCTAGCTTATTCACAAGTACATACTATCCTATACTTCTACTCTCTAAAAATAATAACCATTTTAATATCAGAAATATAATCACAAAGATGAGCCGTGGTATTCGTCTTGCAAAAAGTGCAGCAAAAAAGTGAAAGTCATAGAGCATATTGTATCTTGTAACAATTGCGACAGTGAGAATGTAGAATATGAAATGAGGTTAGACTTAGTAAAAACTCCATTCTACATTTTTTTTTTTGATGACAAGGGAAACCCGCAGCCGCTACCCTTTGGGTGCGCACAGGGTAAAACCCCCGCTCCTATGCAATAGCTCGCAAACCACATAGGAGAGGTAACCCGCACTAGGCATTTACTAATTAGAAAATAAATTAACTTTAACTTTTAGATGACTCCCCTTTTTAAACAGATACTGCTTACGACTTGAAGTGCGTGGCGGAAACAACGTGCTCGAGCTATACTATTTGAGGCGGCTAAATATTTACTAGGCTGTAGCGTGCAAGACTACATAGAATCGACTTTAGTAAAAATATGAACTGTATTTATACCTAAACACCTTAACACCCATTGGACTTCGCCGCATAGGTACGTTGTCTAATTCGTCCTAATTTTTACAGTTCATAGCACAAAAGAAAAAAAAAAGAATTACCCGATTACATATACATAACAATTGATGATTCTGTTAATTTTATACATTAGGTTAGTTTTGAAAGAAAGTGCGTCCATCATGCTGCTAAGAAAACTGGACCCCTCAAATGGCTTATGCAATGGGACATGGTTGATTTGTAGAGGCTCTGGCGAGAATGTCATACATGTAGAAAAAAAACAGGTCAATATGCCACAAACCATGTGTTTACTCCAACAATACAACTATCACCCTCCCTCCACCCGCGAAAATGAAGGATACCCTTTCAAATTTATTCGGAAAAAATTTCTAATGCTTCTATGTTTTTGCAATGATGATAAATAAAGCTAAAGGTCAAACGATGTCAAATGTAGGAGTATACCTACCACAACATGCTTTCTTGCATGGTAAACTATACGTTGCACTATCTAGAGAAATATCTATGCCAACAAAAAAAATGCATGTCATGACTGAACAACCAGATTGATGCACCGAGAGATACACAAGAAATACTGTCTACAAGAAAGTATTCGGTGAAATTTGATTAATACCAAAATTGTAAGAAATCAAACAGGAAAAAACAAAAGGCAACATATAGTTCTAATGTTGGACGAATTCTTAGGTTTGGTGGAAGAGGAGATGATATGAAAAACACCAGACAGCTACCACATAAGACATTACTTTGGTGTATATAAAGTTATTCAAATACAGGGTACACTTTATTACAAACAATAAAAGGGAACATACAATTCATGACACGACATAACTAAGAGGAAAAACTGTTAATTCGTGCACAATTACTTACTAACAAATTGCCTAATAACAATTTAAGAATACGACGTTCGTCAATACATGCCCAACAAGCAATAAAAGGCAAATAGATTGGCCATTCACTTAGTATGACATAGTGCAATATTAAATACATATGTATATGTTGAAAGCCTAAAATATACATAAAAAGATAAAATATCTCGTGTATAGGGATCACAGGACTTGATCTACACGTGCAACGCGTTGCACGTGCAGTGAATCTAGTTTATTTAAAAGTACCAAAAGTATTTGATTTTTATTTAAATACTAAGAATGCAGGAATGAAATAATAAAATTACTTACAGTGATTTGGAAAATTCCAAGGTTGCAACATGTATAGATTTCATGTATCACATCTCATGCATGAACTAACTACGGTTATCAAATTACTGATTTACAGGATTGATTTTATGATTATGGTCTCCCGACCTCTAATCGCCTACTCCAATTAGCTGTCTAACTACATCGTTGAGCGGGGATAGACAGTCCTAATTGGCGAGCATTTATATTTCATCATGTTTCGTAACCAAGCTAGGTGTTCGTCCCGGCATCACTCCTAAACACAAATCAACTCAATTTAATGGAAGATCAAGCTTTCTGTATCCTTTGGTCTATCTATCTTAGCGTCTCCCGAGTATAAGAATAGATAAGAGATTTATCTCTATGATGGCTAGTCAAGAAATACTAAAACAAGAACACAAAAGTAATTTAAAGTGATAACCAACATTAATTCAAAACAATCGATGTTCAACAATTACCCATAGGCCATAGCTATAGTCCCAGAACAAGGGTCTTTAGCTACTAATGTCTAATAAAAGAAGGAAAAATAACCTTAAAAAGTATTGACAGCTTTATACTTGATGTCCTCTAATTCCTCACCTAAAATAATTATTTTTATGGACTATTTATAGATATAGAAAACCCTACATAAAATAATTGAATCCAAAACAAATTGAGAAAACAAAAAAGATTCAGTTTCCTAGTTGTACGCGTATTCTATATTATGTAGCCGCACTTTCGCCACCTTCAACTATTTGGGAATACTTCACATGATGCCACGTGGAAGTAAGACTAATATCAATTGTCTTTCTTTGGTTGTCTGCGCAAATTGTATAAATATGTAATATTTAATTTAATTCATTAAGTTGTTTGCTTAATTTCCTTCTATAATCTTCTATCTTTAATTCATTTCAGAATTTCCCATTCTACACCTCACTCAAAAGTCCCTCAAAGGACCCAATCAACCACAACTAGAATTGTCATACATGATTTTGAATTAACAAACTATTCATAGGTTTTATGCTTTCATTTAGCACTTTGGGTTTTGTCACCAATAGTCAAAACAAGAGCATGAACCCAGCTTGAAACGGTGAAAGCGATTACGATCTCTAATTACAATTTCTCTATTGTAAACTTTGGAAACAATCTTCATGGCTGAATGACAATCTTGGCATATCCTTAAATTCTTGAAAATGTAAATAGGCATGCCAGCTTGTGTACTTATGAGTCCAAAACAAACAGCCAGCTTCTCACTGTGAGAGAACAAAGCCTGTTCCTTCTCCTCCTGGCCGTAACCATAACAGTATCCATCATCAGATCCTGAGAACTTTTGGCAGGCTGTGTCTGGTGCATAACCAGCCAATCTTATTTTTCGAATCATCTCATCCAACATCATATATATCTCTTGACTTTGCGGATGCAATTTATCCCCTGCACTGAAGCAATGGATTTGACCACCAACATAAATAGAACTAATGCCAGGCACTTTTCTAACACCTCTGCTTCTGAGAACTACTCGAATAGAATTTGCCTTGTCATTTTTTCCAGCTAAAGAGTACATATTTGAAAGCAAAACATGATACTCGGTATTATCAGGATACATTTGGACCAGCTCTTTAATTAGGCACTCCCCCAGCTCGAGGTTCTTATGGACACTGCAGGAGCCTAATAGTGATCCCAACACAACTTCATTGGGGGGAATCGTCATTACCCTTATTATGGACTCTGCTTCTTCAAGGTATCCTGCCCAACCCAAAAGATCCACAATGCAAGAATAGTGCTCTATAGAAGGCTTTATTCCATATGTTGATTCAAGGCTATAGAAAAAATGTCGACCTTGATCAACCAAACCTGCGTGACTACAAGCACTTAATATAGCGGTAAATGTTACATCATCCGGTTTGACCTCTCTGATCATCTGACCAAACAAATCCAACACCATATCTCCGTTTCCCTGCATTGCCAGTCCACTAAGCATAGCATTCCATGTAATCACATTCCTTCGAGGCATCACAAGGAAAACTCGAAAAGCATCATCAATCCTGCCACACTTAGCATACATATTAATCAAGGTTGTTGCCACAACTATATCTATTTCATGTTATATCATCTTCAAAGCATACATGTGTACCCATTTACCCACCAAAACATTCCCCGACTGTGCACAAGCTGATAACAACGAACTCAAAGTTACAAAATTCAATTCAAATCCAGATTCAAACAACATTTCACGTAGAAGCCCAAAAGCTTCCTTCGTTAAACCATTCTCAATATACGCTGCAATCATTACTGTCCAAGCTACTTCATTCCTCTCAGGCATCTTATCGAACAACAACCTCGCATTTTCAAAACCTTCCCACTTCACCACTCCCCCTAAAACCACAGTCCAAGAAACAACACTCTTTTCTCCCATCTCACTAAAAATCCTTCTTGTTTTATCAATTAACCCACACTTCACATACATATCCATTACAGCATTACACGCTTTAATACTCGAACTAAAACCCATTTTTACCATACAAGCATGTCCCTGAACGCCAAACTGTTCACACCCCATTTTGGCGCTTGCAAGGAATACAACCACCATAGTATACTCATCAATCAAAACATCACTCTTCCTCATATGAACAAACAAGTTGAGGCCATCAAGAGGGAATCCCCCGCGAGCATAGCACCCCATTAATGTTGTCCAGTCGACAGTGTCTTTGTATGAAAGAGGAATTTCATCAAACACCTTACGTGCATAGAGAACAGACCCACACGCTGCATACATGTGGAAAATAGCATTACGAAGAAATGTATTTTGACAAGTTACAAGACCTGTGGTGACGATGGAAGCGTGGAGCTTCTTACCAACGTCCAAAGATGAACATCTATCGCAAGTTCTGAAAAGGGTCCGATAATGGCGAGCCAGCAGTGAAAGAGTACACTCTGTTTGCCATATCATGAGAAAGCTACTAGTGTACTTGTTTCACAAATGAATCTAAATTCAGCATATAAATAATTGTAATGAAATATTACAAAGTTTCGGCCCGATTTCGGTGCAAATCATTAAGGTCCAAAGTTTTACAGTTTTTTTCAAACAGTGCACTAGTGACTGGAAGTTTGGAGTGCACAAATTGATGAAAGAAAGGCTTTTAATTTATTTCTCTTCTCTATGTTAAGCCCACAAATGATGTTTCTTAAATAGACGTATCATTTATGTTTTTCATTTATCATAAGAATGTAAAAGTTAAAGTAAAATTAATGTAATGAAATATTATTCTACAAAATTGTCATAATGCAAAGTAACTTTTAAGTTTCTCATGAATTCATATCTTCTCATTCTAAAGTTACAAATTAATAAAGGGGCACTTGAATAAATGTGAACCATTTATAAAGAGGTAATCTTCCTATTATATATATATATATATATATATATATATTTACAACCTAAGAATGTTTACGTAGATTAATTATAAAATGTTATTATCCTTTGCATTAAATAAAAAAATATCCACAATCCAAGACTAGTGCAAAAATAAAGAATAGGAATAATTTTTGGGAG
This sequence comes from Solanum tuberosum, assembly GCF_000226075.1. NCBI lineage: Eukaryota > Viridiplantae > Streptophyta > Magnoliopsida > Solanales > Solanaceae > Solanum > Solanum tuberosum. Next base: position 31,523 of record NW_006239781.1, read on the forward strand.
CAAAAAAATAAAAACATGTACTTAAATATCTATATCTATATTCTATAATACCTTAAAAGCATGAACTCCTAGCTTGAATGTTAAATTACTATAATATCCCTAACTTAGGTTGTGACTTTT
>NW_006239781.1:33587-39861 GCF_000226075.1 Solanum tuberosum
AAAATACATCTTTCCCTTACTTATGCTAATTTGCTTCTTTTGTTTGTTGTATGAACCTTTTCCGAGTCCGTGATGGACTTGCCTTTCCTTGCATTATCGAGTTGAGCCATAGAGGCTCAAATTTCTTTTCATCGTTTGAGTCAGCCTGATTACCACAAATATGATGAGATGCAAAAACATGGGCTGGAAGTTCAGATTTCAGGTGCCCGGAAAGTTTTAAGATGGGCTTTGTACACGCTGTATACAGCTGTATACGCTGATTTACAAGTTCGGTACAACAAATACAGGTCGAAAAGTATGGAAATACAGGTTTGAGGCGAAATACAGGTGTCCGGAAGCAAAAAATACATGAAAAGAGCTAATATATATGCTCATATACACTGATATACATCCAGTGTATACGCAAAACGGGAATGAGATTGAAGCTTAAAAATATAGCGTAATTGGCCCAAGAAGGGGCCCAATTTCATTATCTCGTTTACTCTTCTAATTATTTGATTATGTGTTGACTAATCTTATTTAACTCTAACTTTAATTAACTTAGTTGAGTTCCCCAAAAGACGAACTATTTCTTTGTGTTGTTTTGTTTCTAACAAATCTGAGTTTATCAACTCTTGTATTTTCATTTATAATCTTCAGTCAAAAACCTTTTTTTTTTATCAGTTTAAAACAGTTTTCATATTTTGACTAACCAAAAAATGACTCAAATAGAAACCAATTAATTTAGTTTCGTTAAAATTCTAATTACCTGTCTCTAACTCAAATGTTTCAATTAAGGTCCCATTTTCTTAAAAAAAATAAAAAAAATTGCTTTTTGTTTAACTATTTTCTCAAAGTTAATCTAATAATGTAAATTATTATTATAAATACTTACTTAGTCATTTTCTCAAGAAGGTTAGTCAAAACTTTTATTCTTCAATTAATTTAAAATGATTTTCATGCTTTAATGTGTTAAATTGGTTTAATTTATTTTAAAATGAACTAAGTAAATTTTAATTTAGTCTAGTTTTATTAATTTTCTAATCACTTGCATCTTAAATTCAAAATATTTTCATTTTAGGTCTCTTCCTCTAAAAAGATAGAATAAAATGGTTCATTTCTTAATTATTTTCTCAAACTTAATCGAATAGTGTAGATTATTATATAGTCTTTATGTTAAATTATTTTATTTTATTTTTTAAAAAAAATAGTCAAATATATTTAGTCAAGTCGTAGGTCAACCGCATGTTAGCGGACACTTCGAATGCTTAAACCCTTCTCGAAGTGTAAATTGAACCCTGAACCCTCTTTGGTATTTTCAAAAGATTTTTTCTGTTTAAATCTTTGAAAATTATAAGTTTTCTTAATTTCTTTAAAAAATTAAGTGGCGACTCTTTTCTAAGTATTTTTCTCAAATTGTTTTATACTTAGAACATTTCAAAAATGTGATTTTTCTAAAAATAGGAAAATTATGACACAACAGAAATGGCGACTCTGTCGGGGAGTTAATTAAGTTCTAACCATAAGATTTGATTATTTGACTAATTATTATTAATTGCTAAATTGTTTATTTGTGCTTAACATGCTTAAATTGCTATAAACTGTTGCATTCATGGCATAACATATTCCGTCAAACAACGCTTATTTTTTTATTTTCCACTCAAAGGACGATTATGCGGGCCGCAGTCGTTCGTTAACCAAATTGTTCTCGGGGCACCCTGACGAATGTAGTTGGCTACTGGATAGTCAACGGTCGTTAATTGTCGCAGCCCAAGTAGTCTGCTTGGGACACCAATCCACTTTAAAGAAAACTCACTCTTAGTCATACTTGGATAGAGCAAGACCAAATCCCTGAAATTTAGCGCACTGACCTAAGATGACCCAATACCCAAGGCGTGTCGGGTCCATTAGAAAGACCACCTTGAGTCCAAAGGACCCACGACCCGAACAGACGTTCATAATTACGTGTTTGAAGGATGTATACGTTGTTTGACAAATTGTTGTGTCTTGGGTTTGGGGGGTATCTAATTTTTTGTATGTTTTTGTAGATGGCCAAGCAACACTTGAGTTTCAAAATGGTCACCGAGACGTCAAACCTCCTTCGTGTATGGTGGTACAATCTCAATGCATATCAGAAAATAGAACTTTCCATTCACTTAGGTCACCTCCCATCGATAATGAATCTCAGAGTCTGGCCTAAGTTCATTGAAGTGGTCACTCGATTTTGGGATGATGAGAGGATGGTGTTTCGCTTTGGAGATGTTGAAATGACACCAACTGTTGAAGAAATCAAAGATTGCCTAGACAACGTCGGAATGTGCCAGAAAAGGAAAAATCATCCAGATCATCACATTTTGCTACCAGATAAACCAACCAGCACAGAACTGAAAAACATGTTGTTATTGGTAAATGCAGACTGGCTAGACACCCCGAGTATTCCATTTGTGAAATTCTATGAACGATGGGGTCACGAGAGTTATTATAAGAGTTTTTTAAATGAGTTTCACAGTCATAGTAGTTGGAGTCAAACTCAAACTCTAGTATTTGTCGTATGCCTCTTAGGGACGATGGTATTCCATCAAGGCAAAGGGAATGAAATTGATATTCGGGTTGTCATGGTTACACACGCCATCTTCGAGGGTGTTGGTAAGAAAGGACAAGTTAAGAAATACTTTAACCTAGCCCCGATCATTCTGGCCGACATCTACCGATCTTTGGGTCAATGCAAAAATGGGTTTCCATTTTTTCAAGGTTGTAATATCTTGCTACAGTGGTGGATGTCTAAACATCTAGTGAAGACGTACGAGACTCAGAAACAGAAACTGGCCGAACCACAAAATGAAAGCCATCTCGACCATTACGAGTTTCATTTGAGCATCAACGGGTTCAAGATCCACAACACTAGGGAAGCATGGGCTAAAGTCTTCCACGACATAAAACATGGAAACGTACAATGGATGTTTCAAGATTTCATGTCGGAAAAAATAGCTATTCAGGGGGCTAAGTGTCCTTTCCTAATCCTTCCTGGCATTAGAGGGGTACGACCTTACAATCCTAGCAGGGTAATGCGGCAATTCGACAGAAGACAGATTCTACCTTTCAAAGGAGACACTAGCCGCTACGTCTTTGACTACAACGGGTGTGACAAGATACCTTACGCCAAGGATATTCGTCAAGAATGGGCTGGACGGGTCAACCTAAAGGAGAGCATGGCAGAAAATAGATATGAAGCCGGGTATGTGGATGAATACAAAAAATAGTTGCAGGATGATCTATGTGGTACACTTGACTCGACGCCACGCACGGGCCGACAGATTGAAGATGTCCAAGTAAGGCTCCAAATCCAAGCCTACCATTTTCAGCAGGAATGGGACCGAAGAGAGCAAGAGTTTTCACGTAGGGAGCAAGAATACCTGCGTAGGGAACAAGAGTTCCAGCATCGAGAATATGAAAGCCAAATTGCCTTAGCCTTTGCCACACAAGAGTTAGCTAACGCAAGAGCCTGCTTGATACGTTTGGATTCGAACTTGGATGATCAGCTTAACACTCTCCAGGGCGTATCGATGTCTTCCAAAGCTGTGTTCGCCGAGCCGCACGTGATGACTAGCAAATTCCTCATTCGCGAAGAAGTGGAAAAAGCAAGAGGAGGAGCGAGACCTTCAGCCTTTTAGTTGTCTTAGTACCCTGTGTGGGATTGGTGTTATTGTATTTGCAGTTTATCCCTTCCCTAAAAGATGTATCCCTTTGCTTAACTTTGTAATGAATTCTCTATTGTTTATGAATCTTCTTTTGGGGGGTGCGTGCAACATTTTGTTTCAAATGGCGCAATACATCCTTCAAAATCGTTAGGCCTACCCTGGGCACAAAAGGGTCACATGCATGTTTAGGACACGATGTTTGTCTGTTTACTTGTGTGCTTTAACTGTTTACGTGATACGTTGCTTTGAATGAGAACGTTTTTTAGCCTACTACTTTTCAAAAAAATTCCTAAAATCCCCACAATATCAAATACGAGTCACTACTAAATATCCGACCAAAATTCCTTGAGTCTTGAGTTTCTCAACCAGAAATAAAATCCTACTACCAAATCCTAAAACATTACTCTATTATCTCAGGAAAGGTAAAATTGCTGCTAGGATGGAAAAAGGAAAGGGTATCGACATAGAGCTAACTGAGAAGGATTTGAGGATGAAATTACAGCGGCTCAGACAAGAGATCCAAGAAACCAGAGAAAGGAGAATAGCAGTGGTGTTTGCCACCGCAATCGCACGAGAAGCAAATGCGGCACTAGATGCGGATTTGGCAGCAAAGATGACAAAATGTGATGTTATGAATAAAGAGATAGCTGATGTGCGGAAGGAACGCGATGTCTTCAACAAAGATATAGCCATGATGCTTCGGAAGCCACTTGGAAAACACTCTTTCTTCAACCAAGAGGCCAACATCAGTGGTTCCGAAGGCACCAGACCTGAAGCTACTGAAGAAGATACTGGGGAGGAAATTATCTATAAGCCTCCTCTTTAGGGATGATGGAAGGAAGGGAATGAGAAAACCACCCTCGAATCATATGAGTTTACCCCCCGTGATTAATGCGACAATCAGAAGATGAATGACTTGGGTGGAGGCACATTTTATCTTCTAGGAGTGTTTTTGTCTGTTTTTCACTTTCCTTGTAATCTTCAAGAAATGAATGAATGAAAATGAAACTTCCTTTGTATTCGAACTACGTAGGGCCTGAATTCTCCAATTTTATATTTTAGGAGCTTTATTGTCTGTTTTTTACTTTCCTTGTAATCTTCAAGAAATGAATGAATGAAAATGAAACTTCCTTTGTATTCGAACTACGTAGGACCTGAATTCTCCTTCGGAGATACGTAGGCAGCCTTTCAAGGCCCGGCCCCTATCTTTTAAAATTTTCTTTTCCCCTTTATTCTACAATGAAACATTGAGTTCAGATCAACAAATGCCCAGAGATGCAGCAAGAAGACCGTAGCTCAACGCAATTTAATCTTTCTGAGTCACCAACCTTAACATAAAAACGAGCAAATTCCTGCTTGTTCAAAAGTCAGTCCCCATTATTTGTGGGTTAGCATGTTCTCAAACGAAGCAACTTTTATGTGTTTATCTATTTTCTATGTGATATTTTGCATTATTTGTGCTGAATCAAAACTAACAGATTTGCCTTTAAGTTGTTTTTCTCAATAGGTAGTTAGAACTGGTCTGTGTCGATAAGCTGGCTGATCATCCTTATTTCACTAGATCTAAAGGTCCTACAGATTCCTTCCCCAATCAAAGTTCACAAAAGGGAAAAGCAGCAATGGGTGATAACAACGAAGAAACCAGCCTTACTGATGTCGTGGTGGCTCAACCCGCCCTTGCTGATCAAAATGAACTGATCTTGCAATTGATGCAACAAATTGCTGAGATGAGGGTCGAGATACAGAGAAAACACGATTTGCCTCCTCCAATTTTTGTTGTCAACGCTCAACCAGACGGAAGACCTCCAGCTCAAATTCCCCCTCCTAACGTGGAACAAGCTCAGATCCCGCCTTTAAACCCTGCTCGTAATCCCTCCATCATTGACCTTACCACCCAAAACCCCCACTACACCTCAGCCTCTTACCAAACACCACCCCCTCCTCAAAATACCAACCTCCAAGCACCACTCCCCCACCCCAATGCAAACCACCAAACTGGCCTACCCCCACAAAGCCAGACCCCTCCTCAAAATACTAACCTCCAAGCACCACTCTTTCCCTCCAATGCAAACCACCAAATTGGCATATCCCCTCACAGCCAAAACGCTAATAACCCACGCACTTCCCCCTTCACCAAAACCAATATACCAGCCCCCAGACTGTCCCCCAAAACTATCACGCCCCTTTAAATGGCCAGAGTCCCTTTATTGCTCCACCACTACCACAAAAAGCCACTTTCCAAATACCTGTCCCCAATGAGCATGACGCCCATGGTTCGGAGCTCGACCACTATGAGGAGAGGGAGAGAGAGTGGAGGTCAAAAGAAGAGGCCGCCAAGATAGACATGAAGGAGGAAATTAGAAAAGCCATGAAGAAGTTGAACTGCATTTCTGAGGTTGCCGGGTTGAGTTACGAAGACTTGTGTATTCATCCAAATTTGAACCTCCCGAAAGGGTTCAAGGTGCCAAAATTCGACATCTTCGGAGGAACGGGGAACCCCTTAGCACACATGAGGGCTTACTGTGACCAACTCGTGGGAGTTGGAAGAGACGAAGCTTTGTTAATGCGGCTTTTTAGCCGAAGTCTGAGCGGAGAGG
>NW_006239781.1:39979-45420 GCF_000226075.1 Solanum tuberosum
GACTTCATCGAACGATTCGCCTACAACGTGGAGATCGTTCCTGATCGTTACTCCTTGGAGAAGATGAAGCAGAAGTCGACCGAAAGTTACAGAGAATTCGCATATAGATGGCGAAAGGAAGCAGCTACAGTTAGACCTTCTATGTCAGAAAAGGAAATTGTCGAAGTGTTTGTGCGGGTGCAAGAGCCCGAGTATTATGACAGAATCATGTTGCTCGTTGGAGAAAAAATTTCTGAGATAGTCAAGGTAGGCGAGACTATCGAAGATGGATTGAGAACCGGGAAGATTGCCCGTGTTACTGCCTCGTCCGGAACTTCGGGCTTGTTGAAGAAGAAAAGAGAGGATTTGTCCTCTATCTCTTACGAGGGGAAGAAGACCCCAAGGAAATCCTCATCGTACCAAGGTCGTTCTTGACCTTCACAGAGTTCATACCCGGCTTGTTATGCATATGCTGATTACCAAAATACCCCTCCCCCCAGTTACCAAAATACCCCTCCTCCCAGTTATCAAAGTACTCCCCCTCCTAGCTACCAAACTCCCCCTACTATCTACCAAACTCCCCCTCCAGTTTACCAGACTCCACCTCATCACTACCGGAACGTCGCCCCCAACTGTGCCAATGTTTAGAAAAATTACTAAACTCCTCCCCCGACGTACCAAACCCCAGCTCCACTTTACCAAAATACCCCCCGAACTACCAAGCTCCACAACCAAATTACCAAACCAACTCATATCCCAGATATCGAGTCCCCATCCAAATGCTCCAAATTATTGCCAGATGCCTCCTCCGCAACAAGGAAATTACGATCCCCCTCGTCCTAGATTTGAGAAGAAGCATGTTAGAATTTTCATTCCACTCATTGAGAGCCGAACAAAGTTGTTCGAGCGATTAACTGCGACAGGATATATTCATCCAGTGGGGCCCAAGCCAGTTGACACTAGCTCAAAGTTTTACAGACCTGATCAGAGGTGCGCGTATCACTCTAACAGTGTTGGACATGATACCGAGGACTGCATGAACCTAAAGCATAAGATCCAAGACCTGATCGACCAGATGTGGTCTCTCTTCAGACAGTCGTGCCTAATGTCAATAGTAATCCTTTGCCAAATCATGGAGGCGTCACTATCAATAGATAGAGATAGATGATGATTGGTGCGTGACAAAGGCAATAGTTCCGATTGCTCATGATGAACTGGAAAGGGCTATAGCTTCGTTGAGCATTAGAGAGAAGAAAGAGTTTGTGATTCTGACACCCGAGAAGGCTGTTGCCTTGGTGCCGAGAGAAACTCTTGCCCGACCAAAGTTCGTGATTGAAACGGCTGTTACCCAGGGTATGACCAGATCTGGCAAGTGCTACACTCCAGAAGAGCTGATCCAGGATGTGCAAAAGGACCAAACAAAAAGGCCGATCAGTGAAGCCGAGGCCGAAGAGTTCTGGAGAAAAATGCAGCCGAAAGATTATTCAATTGTGAAGCATTTGGAGAAGACGCCGGCTCAGATCTCTGTGTGGGCCTTATTGATGAGTTCACAGTTGCATAGGCAGGCTCTGATGAGGGATTTAGATGATACTTATGTGCCTGTGGGTACTAACAGTGACAATTTAACAACCATGATAAGCCAGCTCATCCGAGGACATCGAATCCATTTTTGTGATGAAGAGTTGCCCTTTAAAGGAAGGATGCACAACAACGCTTTGCACGTCACCATCAAATGCCGGGATAAAGTTATAAATCGTGTTTTGGTCGACGATGGGTCCGGTCTCAATATCTGCCCACTTTCGACTCTCAAGCAGCTGAAATTCGACTTGGGAAAGGTTCAACAAAACCAGGTCAATGTGAGAGCTTTCGATGGAGTGCAGAGAGACACGATAGGGGCAGTAAACTTGGGAATTTAGATAGGTCCTGCAGAGTTTAATGTGGAGTTCCAGGTGTTGGATATCAACACTAGTTACAAAACTACTTCTGGGAAGACCGTTTATCCATATGGCCGGGGTTGTGCCGTCTACCCTTCACCAACTGTTGAAATTTGTTTGAAAGGACCAGGAATTGGTCATTTATGGTGAAGGGAGCCATTCCAATGGGTATGCACCGATCGTTGATGATATCTCTCGAGGTTGTGATTTCTACACGGTGGAGCTGGTAAATGCCACCGGTGATGACTTGGCTCCACACCCCCCTATGCCTGCCGTATACAAGATGGTTGCTACTGTTACGCTCCAGAATGATTTTGAACCGGGTTGTGGGTTGGGAAAACATTGTCAAGGAATTGTCAATCCTATTCAGATCCCCGCTAAAGGAGCAAAGTTTGGTTTGGGGTATGTCCCCATAGAGACTGATGAAGCAGGGGTAAAAAGCAAAAGTGTTGATCAAGCATTGACCAGACCAATTCCTCATCTGTACCACTCGTTCCCAGTGCGAGAGTTTGCCATCTACAACGGTTTGGGGGAAGGAATCTGGGGCCTTTTTGAGAAGATCGATGCGGTCATCGAAGAAGAGGCTGAGATATCAGGCATCCGGGATGCAGAACCTGAGGAGCAATTGCAAAATTGGACTTCCATATCACTCTTGATTTCCTGCTCATCTGGGTAGAAAGGACATGTGTTTTGTTTATTTTCAAAATCGGTGGTGGTCCGGAAGAGGCCTGAGACCCACCCTTTATCCAGTTTTACTCGTTTGAAGTTTTAAAATTCCCTTGTAATATTTAAAAAGGAGAAATGACCCTTAGTCATGGCCAAAGTTTGTGCTTGTTTTTTTTTCCAATTTAAATAAAAGCCTCCTTTATCAAAAAATTGTTTATTTATCTTTTTATATTTTACTTTTCTAACTTTGTCTGTTTATAATTTCAGTAATAATAATTTAAAACCTGCCAATGTCATGAATCGAGTGAACAAAATGAGGCAGGTGATGATGAATGCGAGGAATACGGAGAACAAAATGAGGTACCCGAACATGTTGCCGACTATTCGAGAATCAACACAAGCCAAATCTTGAAGAAACTGAAACTATGAATCTCGGAGATGAGGAATGCGTCAAAGAAGTCAGAATCAATGTCCATCTGACTGAAGCCCAAAGAAGAGACCTGGTTCATTTGCTCAGGGAATACATTGATGTATTTGCCTGGTCTTATAAAGACATGCCAGGGCTGAGCACGAATATGGTGTCCCACAAGTTGCCAATCAATCCAAATTTCAGCCCAGTAAAACAAAAGACTCGGAAATTTAAGCCTGAGTTGAGTTTGAAGATCAAAGAGGAGATTACGAAGCAGATCGAGTCTCAAGTAGTGAAAGTGACGCAATATCCGACTTGGTTAGCCAATGTTGTTCCGGTTGCCAAGAAAGATGGAAAAATCAGAATTTGTGTTGATTACAGAGATCTCAACAAAGCTAGCCCAGAAGATAATTTTCCATTGCCAAACATTCACATCCTCATTAATAACTGCGTTAAGCATGAGATGCAATCATTTGTGGATTGTTATGCGGGTTACCACCAGATCCTGAAGGACGAAGAAAATGCAGAAAAGACAGCTTTCATCACGCCTTGGGGTGTATATCATTATCGGGTGATGCATTTTGGTCTCAAGAATGCTGGTGCTACTTATATGAGGGCCATGACAACCATCTTTCACGATATGATTCACAAAGAGATCGAAGTGTATGTAGATGATGTCATAATCAAGTCTCGCGAGAGTTCAGATCACTTGACTCACTTGAGAAATTCTTTGATCGTCTGCGTCGATATAATTTGAAGTTAAATCTCGCCAAATGTGCTTTTGGGGTGCCAGCTGGCAAGTTGTTGGGATTTATAGTCAGCACAAGGGGCATTGATCTTGACCTTCCAAGATCAAGGCGATCCAAGAATTACCTCCTCTGAAGACCAAGAAAGAGGTGATGAGTTTTTTAGGAAGGTTGAACTACATCAGCTGGTTCATAGCTCAATCCACCGTGGTGTGTGAGCCCATCTTTAAGTTATTGAAAAAGATGCCTCGACCAAGTAGACCGGAGAATGTCAAACTGCTTTTGATGTCATCAAGAACTATTTGTCCAATCCACCGGTGTTGGTTCCTCCGTGAGAAGGGAGTCCTTTATTGCTGTATTTGTCGGTCTCGAATAACGCATTGGGGTGCGTGCTTGGTCAACATGATGAGACGGGGAAGAAGGAGCGAGCCATTTATTACTTGAGTAAAAAGTTCACTCCATATGAGGCTCGTTACACTCTTTTGGAGAGAACATGTTGTGCTTTGACTTGGATCGCTCAAAAGCTGAGACATTATTTGTCTTCTTATACCACGTATCTTATTTCCAGGATGGACCCGTTGAAGTATTTTTTCCAGAAAGTAATGCCGACAGGGAAGTTGGCTAAATGGCAAATGCTTTTGAGTGAGTTTGACATTGTGTATGTGACTCAAAAGGCAATAAAAGCACAAGCCTTAGCTGATCATCTTGCGGAGAATCCAGTTGATAAGGAGTATGAGCCACTCAAGACTTATTTTCCCGACGAGAAAGTTTCATTTGTGGGTAAAAATATTTCTGAAGCATATCCTGGTTGGAGAGTATTTTTTGATGGAGTGGCAAATCACCAAGGGAAAGGTATCAGAGCAGTCTTTGTGTCAGAATCCAGTCAGCATTATCCTATGGCGGCTAAACTCTGATTTAATTGCACAAACAATATGGCTGAGTATGAAGTTTGCATCCTCGGTTTAAAGATGGCAATCGACATGAACGTTCATGAGCTTCTAGTTATTGGAGACTCAGACTTACTGATTCATCAAGTTCAAGGAGAATGGGCCGTGAAGAATCCAAAATCACATCGTACGTGCAATATATACAGAAGTTGTGCAAGAGATTTCGCAAGATTGAGTTCAGACATACTCCCAGAACACAGAATGAGTTGGCCGATGCTCTTGCCACCATTGCCTCAATGATCAAACATCCGGATACAAGTTATATTGATCCCTTGGATATAGAGGTAAAAGAGCAGTCTGTTCATTGTTCACATGTTGAAGCGGAACCAGATGGTTTACCTTGATATTTTGACATTAAGAAGTATTTAGAGGATGAGATTTATCCTGAGAATGCAACGTTCAACCAGAAGAAGTCGATACGCTGTATGGCCCTCAATTTCTTTGCAAGTGGAGAAATCCTTTATAGGAGGACTCCAGATTTAGGTCTTCTCAGATGTGTTGATACTATTGAAGTTGCGAAGCTTCTTGAACGGATACATGCTGGAATTTGTGGTACTCATATGAATTGGCTCACTTTGGCAAGAAAGATCCTCCGAGCCGGTTATTTTTGGATGACTATGGAGCATGATTGTTGCAAATTTGTGCAGAAGTGTCATAAATGTCAAGTGCATGGAGATTTGATTCGAGTGTCATCTCACGAACTTAATGCTATGAGTTCACCTTGGCCTTTTGTAGCTTGGGGCATGGATGTCATTGGTCC
>NW_006239781.1:45794-51740 GCF_000226075.1 Solanum tuberosum
CGAACGACTGTCAGAACATCAGTTGGAGCTACTCCATATTTGCTAGTATATGGAATAGAAACAGTTATACCTACAGCAATTGAAATACCTTCGTTAAGAATCATCCAAGAAGCTGAATTGAGTGATGTTGAATGGGTTCGCAAACGGATTGATCAGTTAATAATGATTGATGAGAAGAGAATGGTTGCTGTTTGTCATGGTCAACAGTATCAACATAGAATGATTCGTGCTTACCACAAGAAATTAAGAGCCAGTATATTTGAAATCGGCCAGTTGGTCCTTAAACCCATTTTCCCTCATCAGGATGAGTATAAAGGGAAATTTGCACCAAATTGGCAAGGACCCTACATGGTTCGCAAAGTGTTATCTGGAGGTGCCTTGGTCCTGTCGGAGATGGATGACACCAAATGGCCAAAACCGATCAACTCAGATGTTGTCAAGAGATACTATGTGTGAAACTTCAGTTTGTATTTTCTTGTCATTTCCTTGTAATCGTTCTATTTGCTTGTAATCACGTCGTTTTAGATTTTATCCCTCTTATAATGAACTACATCTGACCTGAATTCTCGAAAATGAGATACGTAGGCGGCCTATGTCGGCCTCGGTCACTTCTTTATCAATTTGTAATATTTTCTTAGTATTTGAACTACGTTCGACCTGATTTCTCAAGAATGAGATACGTAGGCGGCCTATGTCGGCCTCAGTCTATTTCTTTGTAATTTTCTTATTCTGTTAGTCCTCGAGGGGGGAACTACGTTCGACCTGATTCCTGCCTCAGCGGGATACGTATGCGCCACAATGGCTCGGTCATATCTCCCGTAAGATTTCTATTTCTCTTTACGATAGAAACTGGGACATAATTTTTGAGAGGGACTCAAAATTTCTTAAGAAGAAGATCTTTTCAACAAACAAAGACTGAAGTTACTTCGAGATCTGCAGTTGGGATAGGATTTTTGAGAGGATCTCAAAAATTCGGTGATTTGCGCACCAACAGTTCAAGACAAGCCAAGATAGTTGACTGGGACAGAAATTTTGAGAATGACCTCAAAATTTCAACAAGGTTTATCGGCAGTTTAGAGTAACTTTGAATACGTCCCAGCAAGTAATCAGACAGATCCCGAAACATCAACTCCAAATGGCGTTCATCAAGCTTGACGTGACATGACACTTGACAGTGATCCTTTCCAAACATTACTTTTGAAAATCGATTTTTTTTTTCTTAAAAACTTTTCCCTCATGTTTAAATCATTTGCGTAAAAATATTTTGTCTTATCTATCAAGAAGCGGGAGATAAAAAAGAAGATCAGCCGAAGATAGCAAGACAAGGAGCAGACAACCGAAGATATCGACACAGATCAGTTCATGTTTAAAACTAACAATTTTTTTTCTATGGATGCAGATCTATAGGTTCACCTCAAAATCAACATATTCCACCATTCAATAAATATGGAAAAGTTGAAAGGGCAAGGAACTCTCTAAAATTAACAATTTTTCTGTGGATGCAGGAAATATCTTATGTTTCTTATATCAAAGATTTGAGAATATGAGTAGCATTATATCATTCAATTCTCAACAAGGAGAGGTCCATAATGAACTTGCAATTAGGTTCAGAGATGGAACAAATGAAAACCCCGAAGAAAGACATTTTATTGTTTTCCGTCAGCTAAAAATACTTGGAAGACATTATTTGCATCATATTATCGGACATGATAATATTACTACCTGAAGAGTCATTTGTGTCGTATTGTCGAATGAGATAATACCATTACTCTGAGGGTCAATTTTTTATCGTATCGCCAATTGAGGCGATACCGCCACCCAGGAGATACCCAGAAGAACATCTATGTTGTCCGGTGAAACATTATCTTCGTTCGGTACCAGGGATGACATCATCAGAAAAGACGATCATGTATCGCGGGAAGAGATTTATGCATTGCAAGAGAAGATTCATGCATCACGGGAAAAGATTCATGCATTGCAAGAGAAGATTCATGCATCGCGGAAAAGAGATTCATGCATTGCAAGAGAAAGAAAGCATGCATTGCGAGAGAAGAAATTCATGCATTGCAAGAGAAAGAAGTCATGCATAGCAAGAGAAAGAAGACATGCATTGCAAGAGAATGAAATCACGCATAGCAAGGGAAGAAAGTCATGCATCGCAGAAAAGTCATGCATAGCAAGAGAAGGAAGTCATGCATAGCAAGAGAAAGAAGTCATGCATTGCAAGAGAAGGAAATCATGCATAGCAAGAGAAGAAAGCCATGCATCGCAGAGAAGTCATGCATAGCGAGAGAAGGAAGTCATTCATAGCAAGAGAAAGAAGTCATGCATTGCAAGAGAAGGAAATCATGTATAAAAGGAGAAGGAGGTTATGTATCGCAGAGAAAGTCATGCATAGCAAGAGAAAAAGATTCATGCATTGCAAAAAAATAAAAATAATAATAATATATATATATATAAATAAATAAATAAATTCATGCATTGCGAGAAAGCTTTACCCAACACAAGAAGATCAACACTGCATGCATCATTTTCCTTGCAAAAACGATATCAAGAGAATCATCAACAACGACATCAGAAGAACCGTCGACATATTACATCAACTTATTTTATTGCTTTGACATCAAAGGAAGAGTACATTAAAAATTATATCGCAAATATGAGACACAAGCTTTATTTGCTTTACGTCAAACCCGATGGAATTGACGTTAAATGTTCAAAGAGAGCAATCAAGGGTCAACACAGTAAAAGACACTATCTCTCCATTTGAATTGCATTTTATGCTAAAGAGTTTTGTCTCAGTCTTTTTCGAGAGCATCCCAAGAGGATGAATTCTCAAAGCAAACCACATGTGCGGACGACATAAAAAAGGATGCAGCACAACTTGGAACTTTTTCTTAGCAGCGAAACGGGACATAGTCCAAAGAGGAGTGCCAAACTCTTAGGACGCGAGCAGAGGAGTGACTTCCACCACAATCAAATCACACCCCTATCAGAAGGCATGTGGGTTTTTCTTAGGTTTGTTGGTTTCAGTTTCGCTTCCGGAAATTTTTGGTCTCTACCGAAAGCGGCTTTCCAATCCGAGTGACAATACACCAAGAGATTTGGAAATTATGTCCATGTAAGTTCTTAAATATGGATGTGAAGCGCGCCACATTCATGGCTAAGAGGTTGCAAGCCTCTTTTTCATATTCGACTTACTTTGTCGCTTTACCGGAACCAAAGGTGATATAACATAATAGATCTCCTTTTCAATCGATCGAGTCGAACTACAAACAGCCTGATTCCCTAAGTTGAGGGATATGTGGGCGGAGTCAATGTTGAAAAGTCGGCTGTGTTCCAACATTCACTCTTAAATCTTATTCTCGAGCATTCTGGTGCCTTCATAATACGGTATCAGGATAGTTTTTGGAATTCTTTCAAAATCATGCGTCAAATCAAGCGTATAGAACTACAAGTGGCATGAATTCTCATATAGCCTGAGATATGTAGGAAACCCAATTTCGGGGTTCGGCCATAATTCCTAAAGCTTGTACCAAAATACCTTTCCAAAAGGATGAAGATGTGTTTGGTCAAAACTGGATTTGTCAATTTCGTTTGCCTCGATCTTCTTTCATCAATCCAAGTCAAACGAGGGACAGTTGTTGACATCTAATTTTGACCCCCCACAATATAAATTAATCATTTTGAGCTTCTCCAATTTCGAACGATTTAAAATAATTAGTTTTATAAAAAATTTCCAAAAAAATAATAATATAGTTTGCAAGATTTTTAAATAGTTGTGTCAGTTTTCATAATTTTTAGATAATATATATGTTTTACATAATTATGTATATAATTAGTATATTTTATGATTATTCGAAAATCGTCTCAAAAAAGATTTTTATATTTTTAATATTAGGGATGGTTATAATTTTGAATCAATGAGTTTTAGGAAATTCAAAATATTTTCAAGTTATTTTTTTAAAAGTAATTTTACCATTTTTTTTTAATAATAAACATGTATATTTTTGCAATCACGTTATTTTATAAATATTTGAAAATATCATCACAAAAGATTTTACATCTTAGTTAAATATTTTATTAATTTACTTTAAGTATAGTTATAATTTAGAGTTAATTAGTTTTGTGATTGAATTAGTTAGTTTATAATTAAGTTAGTTATTTTTTATTATTTTTTTCGTTGAGATTAAGAAGCTCATTAATTAATTTGTATTAACTCGTCTTGTTTAAATTTTAGCCGAATTCACCAATTAAATTCTATTCGGCAATAATTGAAATCCATTATTTAATGACAATTTTTAGTCAATTGCTTATCCCATCTTTTAAGAATAATTTTGGGCCACTTCCTAAAGGCCCAATCCCAATTTCCTGTACAACAAATAATTTCCAGCCCAACAACAATGCAGCAACCATATTCCAATTCAAAATACACATACAACATATCCAAACAACAATTCCTAGCCGACCCCATCCCCTTTCCCTTCCAAGTTCCAAAGCGTACAGCAGTATGCATACAATTCCAGATGACCCCTGCGTCCTCTTTCTTCTTCTTCACGCAAAAATCCCAGCAAATCCGACGTGAAATCCGCGAAATCGCCCATACCCTGCAGCAGTCGTCCCATCCCTCTTTTTCCCATTTCAGAATTTCCCATCCCTTCCATTGTTGACTTGAAAGAACAAAGCAAAGAATTCGAATTTCAAATTAAAGTTTTCAATCCGTTCCCCCCCCCCCTCAAATCAGCTTTTTTCCTCATCTATTTAAGACAGTTTTTTTCAATTAAAAAAAAAAGGGGGGGAAATGGGAGAAAGAAAAAGAAAAGACAAAAAAGCTTCATAAAAATTGGTTACTATAGTAAAAAAGAAAGAGGAGCTTTGATTTTTGAGTTATAAGTTTTCCTTTCGAAACCACCAGACTTCATTGGTGGTGGTGGAATCTCTTCTAACCCGTCGTTTCAGTCTCGCTGCTCAGAAAGAAGTAATATTCCGCTTCTCTACTTTCTTATGTTGTTTATATGATCAAGCGGGGCTTAGAGTATTTGTATATTGTATTTGGACCTTTATGTTTGCTTGGTTTGTGTATAGTTTAAAATTAATTCAATATTTTGATTATGGAGTCTAAAGATTTCGTTTTTTTTTTTGGTGTGTTTTGATTAAAATCAATGCTAGTTCTATGTGATTGTTGTTTTCTCCAGATATGACCAAAGCAGGAATATTGTTGCTAAAATGACAACTTGTTTCTTGTGCATCTTTAATATGAGTCATTTGCCTAGAACTTGTTTTTTCTTTATTTAAGTTATATGTTGGTTGTTATATTTATTATGAGTTCCTTTGAAGATGAAGTCTTGCCTAAATATTTGTCTAAACGAATCCCTACAAGTCATCCTTATAAGTACTATGTTGTTTAGATATTTAAGGCCTAGCAACTAGCAAATGTGTGTTAAGTTGAGTTTCTTCTCCTTTATGCATCTTGTTGACTGTTGTGAATATATATATACTTGTTAGTCTATTACACTCTAATTGATTGAATTTATATCTTTTTGTAACATATTTATGCTTAGAGAATTTATTGAAATGGGTAAAATGAAAAAATAAAAATAAAATTATATTACATTAGAGATTGTTCAAATGCCCCCTAGAACATACAATGATATGCTTCAACTTAGCACCTTGCTTATCTAGTATTGTTTACATGATATTTTTGGCTTAATTCCCTTTCAGTTGACAACAATAAATGATTCATTTTAAGTGTTTATTTCCTGCTTTAATAATTTATGCGTGTCTCTGCTTATTGACTAAATTTTCTTTTATTTTTGAATCTAATAGTTACCTTGTATTTGTTCCTCAAGCTGAAAATACTTTGAAAAATAATTGGGGTGTTCCTTGGGGTCTAATACATGGAGATGAATACTTGTTTTAGCATGTTAGTTAATTCGAAGTGTTTTT
>NW_006239781.1:51955-53408 GCF_000226075.1 Solanum tuberosum
AAAATACATCTTTCCCTTACTTATGCTAATTTGCTTCTTTTGTTTGTTGTATGAACCCCTTCTGAGTCCGTGATGGACTTGCCTTTCCTTGCATTATCGAGTTGAGCCATAGAGGCTCAAATTTCTTTTCATCGTTTGAGTCAGCCTGATTACCACAAATATGATGAGATGCAAAAACATGGGCTGGAAGTTCAGATTTCAGGTGCCCGGAAAGTTTTAAGATGGGCTGTATACACGCTTTATACAGCCGTATACGCTGATATATAAGTTCGGTATAGCAAATACATGTCGAAAAGTATGGAAATACAGGTTTGAGGCGAAATACAGGTGTCCGGAAGCAAAAAATACATGAAAAGAGCTAATATATATGCTCGTATACACTGATATACATCCAGTGTATACGCAAAACGGGAATGAGATTGAAGCTTAAAAATATAGCGTAATTGGCCCAAGAAGGGGCCCAATTTCATTATCTCGTTTACTCTTCTAATTATTTGATTATGTGTTGACTAATCTTATTTAACTCTAACTTTAATTAACTTAGTTGAGTTCCCCAAAAGACGAACTATTTCTTTGTGTTGTTTTGTTTCTAACAAATCTGATTTTATCAACTGTTGTATTTTCATTTATAATCTTCAGTCAAAAACCTTTTTTTTATCAGTTTAAAACAGTTTTCATATTTTGATTAACCAAAAAATGACTCAAATAGAAACCAATTAATTTAGTTTCGTTAAAATTCTAATTACCTGTCTCTAACTCAAATGTTTCAATTAAGGTCCCATTTTCTTAAAAAAAAATGATAATAAAAATTGCTTTTTGTTTAACTATTTTCTCAAAGTTAATCTAATAATGTAAATTATTATTATAAATACTTACTTAGTCATTTTCTCAAGAAGGTTAGTCAAAACTTTTATTCTTCAATTAATTAAAAAATGATTTTCATGCTTTAATGTGTTAAATTGGTTTAATTTATTTTAAAATGAACTAAATAAATTCTAATTAGTCTAGTTTTATTAATTTTCTAATCACTTGCACCTTAATTCAAATATTTTCATTTTAGGTCTCTTCCTCTAAAAAGATAGAATAAAATGGTTCATTTATTAATTATTTTCTCAAACTTAATCGAATAGTGTAAATTATTATATAGTCTTTATGTTAAATTATTATTATTATTTTTTTTAAAAAAAATTGTCAAATATATTTAGTCAAGTCGCAGGTCAACCACATGTTAGCGGACACTTTGAATGCTTAAACCCTTCTCGAAGTGTAAATTGAACCCCGAACCCTCTTTGGTATTTTCAAATGATTTTTTCTGTTTAAATCTTTGAAAATTATAAGTTTTCTTAATTTCTTTAAAAAATTAAGTGACGACTCTTTTCTATGTATTTTTCTCAAATTGTTTTATACTTAGAACATTTCAAAAGTGATTTTTCTAAAGGTTAGTTAAATTACG
>NW_006239781.1:53858-63695 GCF_000226075.1 Solanum tuberosum
ACTCTCAGGAAGTTTGCTTCAAAATAGTTATTACTATATAGACATTGCCGTTTTGTTTTACTTATTTATTATTACTTAATATTTCAGTATTTTAGGCGAATAAAAGTTCATATGACTTGCTATAATGCCAGTTGAAGTTTGTATTAGTTTAATTTTTATTATTTATTTGATAGCTAATTTTATGAGATAAGTATTTTTATTAATGCAATTATATATTTATTAGTTCACCTGCTTGCATACAGTCCCCTGGCAATTGTAAACACATACTTTACACCACTAATCAACTTTGTTTCTTCACCGTGAAGCATTACTTATACAACCTATTATTGGTTAACCTGCTCGCATACAGTCTCTTGCCAATTTTAAACACATACTTTACATATATATGTTACTTCTAACCTTACTTTAGACGCATTTTACATCTTAATGACACCCTCTTTTATGCAACAAATCCCTGCCTAATCATGCCGATATCGACCATTTGCCGCCCTCATCAATGATACTAATACACAATAACGCATAGAATTAACAGTCACTCTCATCTCCCAATGGTAGTCATCAAGCTCCATCCCACATGACGACTGAAATTTAACTACCAAATACTATTTGAAGAGGCTAAATATTTACTAGGCTGCAGCGTGCAAGACTACATAGAATCGACCTCAGTAAAGAAATGAATTGTATTTATATCTAAACACCTTAACAACCAATGGACTCCGCCGCATAGGTACGTTGTCTAATACATCCTAACTTTTACAGTTATCTTATTGTGATACTTCATAGCACAAAGAGAAGAAAACAATTACACGATTACATATACATAACAATTGATGATTCTTTTAATTGTATACATTAGGTTAGTTTTGAAAGAAAATGCTCCCATCATGCTGCTGAGAAAACTGGACCCTTCAAATGGCTTATGCAATGGGGCATGGTTGATTTGTAGAGGCTTTGACGAGAATGTCATACATGCAGAAAAACAACAATACCCTTTCAAATTTATTCGGAAATAATTTCCATTATGTCTATGTTTTTGCAATGATGATAAATAAAGCTAAAGGTCAAACGATATCAAATGTAGGAGTATACCTACCACAATATGCTTTCTCGCATGCTAAACTATATGTTGCACTATCTAGAGGAATATCTATGTTAACAAAAAAAGTGTAGGTCATGACTGAACAACCAGATTGATACATCGGGACATACATAAGAAAATACTGTCTACAAGAAAGTATTAGGTGAGATTTGATTAATACCAAAATTGCAAGAATACAAACAAGAAAAACATACACCACACATGTAGCTAATGAAAAATTAGATTGAAGAATTCTTAGTTTTGGTGGAAGAGGAGACGATATGAAAAACAACAGACAGCTACCACAGAAGACATTACTTTTGTGTATATAAAGTTATTCAAATACAGGGTACACTGAATTTCAAATATTGAAAGGGATCATACAGTTCATGACACAACATAACTAAGAGGACAAACTGTTAATTCGTGCACAATTACTTACTAACAAATTGCCTAATAACAATTTAAGAATACGACGTTCGTCACTACATGCTACCGAACAAGCAAGAAGGCAAATAGATTGGCCATTTACTTAGTATGACGTAGTGCAATATTAAATGCATATTGACATGTTGAAAGCCTAAAATATACATAAAATATAAAATATATCGTGTATAGGGATCTCAGGATTTAACCTACACGTGCAACGCACGTGCAGTGAATCTAGTCAATATATATATTTCAAGTTGAGTTGACACATAGTGAAATGAGGCAACAACAAATATCCACAAAGTGAAGTATTCTTGAATAAAATGAACATAAGTTGAGACCTGACAATACATACTATATCCTTGATATTATGCAAATATTGCTATACTAACATATTATTTTTATGGTAATGCACACACACCTTGAATCTCATGAGTGTTCTAGAAAGATGACCACACCATTACACACTCACATAAGTGCTTTCAGCAAGTCTATTTCCTATCAAATAAATTATCTTAAGGCTATAAAATTATTAAGAGAAAAATAAGATCAACCTTATAAATATTATCTTATGTCATAGGGATAGGAAATGAAGTATATATTAAGAGGTCGTTCAGTATAATGGATAAGAAGAGTTAATTCCAGGATAGTTTTTGAGTGGCCTTTATATAGCTTTGTTTAATTCATACTCACTGAGCCTTGGTGTCCTATATATCAAAATAATTCATGATTCAGAGCTAATACCTGTTGCTATAATAATGGATGACAACAGGAGATGGGCTAAGTCTAGAGGTTTACCAGTGGAAGAGGGTCACAAATTTCCTACTCCTAAATCCTAATCTCAAGAATATTTGCAACATTTCTTCCAAACTTGGAATACAAGTTATCACTGCTTTTGCTTTCTCTACTCATGAAAACTGTACCCGTTCCAAGGTGCGCCTTTCGTTAAATTGACCTTGCAAATAGTTTCTTCAGAATCAAGAAAATGACTTTTTTAGTGGGAGTAGTAGCGGAAAAAAGTTTCGGAAATGATATTTTTTTTCTCGCCAAGGGGCAGAGGCTAGATATAACTTACCGATTTCTAGATTGCATATAGATGTTTTTGGGACAATAATTATTGTTTACTTACCAAACACGATAAAATAAATAAATAATAAAATGATTAATTTTCAATAAAACAGCAACAACAAGAGCATCCCACAGGTAGAGTCTGACGAGGATAGGGTGTACACAAATCTTATTCCTACTTCAGGAAGATGATTAAAGAGGTTGTTTCTGTAATTTTTCAATAGAACATTGTCCGTGAAAATATTTGCACCTATGAAGTGGCATCTTGTATCTATATGATCTTTTTCTGTTTCCATTGTTTAGGCATAATAATTTGATTTTGAGCGGGAGGAGATTGATTTCTTGATGCAACTGTTCGAAGAGTTCTTTGAAGAATTCCTGAGCTACTCCATATTAATTTGCTTTTGTTTTATTGATGATTCTTTTGTCAGTGTAATGTAACATGTCTTATTTGTTAGGTTATTGATCTCATTTTTAATGAACAGTTATCAATAAACTATGGAGTGCAAGTTCTGAAAAGGGTGCGATTAAGGCGAGCCAGCAAAGAGAAACAGAGAGAGTATACTCTGTTTGCCATATCATGGGAAAGCTAGTATACTCTTTCACATATGGTTCT
The DNA here is from genome assembly GCF_000226075.1 of Solanum tuberosum. Taxonomy (NCBI): domain Eukaryota; kingdom Viridiplantae; phylum Streptophyta; class Magnoliopsida; order Solanales; family Solanaceae; genus Solanum; species Solanum tuberosum. The sequence continues at coordinate 57,050 of NW_006239781.1, forward strand.
AAATTCAGCATACAATATTGGAATATGTAATTTGATTAGTGATAAGATGTGGAGAGACGATTCACCAATGTAGCTCGAGAATGAGAATGCACGGTAACTGTTTGTTTACCTATGTCACTGCCGTTGAGACAAGTGACCCATTCGTGTCCAACTTTGAGAAAAGACTTATTTATGTCATCTGTTAAAAGTTGAGCTCACCCATGCCACTGCTGTGACACAAATAATCCATTCGTGCCATTATTTATAAACGAAAAAACATATATTATCAAGTTGGTTGAAAACTGCTAACTTGCTCTCAGACATTCGTAAAATGAATCAATGGTTTCATGTAATATCAATTGCATAAACTTCCATTCAAATCCCTTATTTTGCTCCAAATTAATACTTGATCAAAAGTTCATCTGCGTCATTATCATGATCACACATCGATAGATTCAACCAACAACAAGTTAATCATGCTCTTGACATTTCCTCTGGAGTTTGTGTATCCATCTCCCTCTTGGTATAGAGTGTCCATCACGCGTGCACAATTTAAAACTCGTTCGAGGACAAACATTGGTACTTCAGTAGGACGGAATATTAATGCGTTGTTTATATCTTTCCATGCATTCGTGATTTCCTTCTGAAACTCAATGTATGTCTCTTCCTTTGAAGCTCCATATTCTTTCATGTAGCATTCAATAATTGAAGGTATATGTGCATCATGCAAACTCAATAATCCTTGAACATCATTGGTAAGTGTTTCCTTGAATTTTCCATCCGGTTCGGTGAATTGCTTGAAGAAATCTGGTCAAACACCATGCATATTTTTAATTTGATAGAAATTAGTTTGGTTAAAATCCAAAACAACATAACCAGTTATATATGTCAAGTCAAAATATGTAAACTTCTCTCTCAGTACAGTATAGTTACAATTAGGAGCAACCAACAAAAAACTACTGGAAAGGTTGACAACAAAGAAAAAGATAAACTTGAGTATGCTTTGGAAAATAATGAACATCCTCAAGTATCTGATCTATACAGGGAGCAGCTAGCAAAATAAGAAAGAATAATTTAGAGAACAAAGATGAAAGCTAAGGAAGAAGCTACTATATATAAAAGGAATAAACAGATACCAAAGAGAAATTGTTACCATAGAATAACCTACAGGTTGTGGATAACGAGGGATTTTCCGCTCTCAAGACAGAGGAAAACACAGAAACATCTATAAAAGTGCCATCTTTTGGAGTGGCTCATGATAGAATCCATGAACAATGCAGGAAGGAAAGAGATGAATTGAAGAAGAAGAGAAAATATCTTGCATTGAAAAAGAATGATGCAGTGAACCGCATTATATACAAGTTGACACCACTGTGTCTAACAAACTTTCTAACTGACTTTACACGTCATCTCTAACCATCTAATTACTCATCTAATCTGATATTTAATTAAACTAACTATCAGTAACTAACTTTTAACTAACTAAGGCACATTTACACATATATTGATCTTCTTCACACTTCCCCTCAAGCTGGGATTTATGAAGATATTCTTCATACCTAGCTTGAATAACAAATGCAAATGTAGATATCGACCAAGTCCCTTTGTAAACAAATCAGCAGGTTGTTCTGCAGAGGGTATGTAAGTAGTAACAATCAGTCCTTCCTGAATTTTCTCCCGGGTGAAATGACAATCAATGTCTATATGTTTGGTTCTCTCATGAAAGACATGATTAGCAGTTATTTGAAGTGCTGATGACTTGTTGTCAGAGTACAATGTAACAGGAACTTCAATATTCACCCCGAGTTCTTTGAAAAGGCTAATCATCCACACCACTTCTGCCACTGAAGAAGCCATAGCCCTATACTCAGCCTCTGCTGAACTTCTGGAAACAGTTGCTTGCTTCTTTGACTTCCAAGAAATAGGTGAATTCCCATAATGAACTAGATAACCTGTAATGGACTTTCTGCTATTAATACAAGCCCCCCAGTCAGCATCACAGTAAATTTTTTAGAGATCATCACCATTTGAAGACATCAATATACCAAGCCCTGGTGCATACTTCACGTACTTGACCAATCTGAGGGCTGCTTCCATGTGAGATTTTTTTGGAGAGTGCATAAATTGACTCAAAGTTTGTACAGAAAATGAAATATCTAGTCTTGTGGTTGTAAGATATAATAACCTCCCAATGAGCTTCTGATAACTGATAGGATTTTCCAATGCCAAATCTTCAGAGGATGACAATATGTGATGATCAAATTTAGTTGTGGTAAGTTTTTGATTTTGGTCCATTGGAGTTGTAATAGGCTTGGCCCCTGCTAGTCCCATGTCTGCCACCAATTCCAGTGCATACTTTCTCTAATGCATTAGGATTCCAACTTCACTTCTAGCAAACTCTATTCCAAGGAAATACCTTAGCTTTCCCAAGTCTTTGATTTTGAAAGTTATATGAAGGACTTCTTTGGTATGTTGCATCATGCAGTGATCATTCCCTGTTAGTAGAAGATCATTTACATAAATTAGGATTATCACTATTTTGTCACCCTCCTTCTTTGTAAACAAAGAGTAGTCAGTTGTGCTTTGGCAAAAACCAGCTATAGTCAGGGCAGTGGTGAGCTTAATGTTCCATTGTCGCGATGCTTGCTTCAATCCATACAAGGACTTTAGAAGTCGACCTACTCAACCCTCATTTCTGTTCTTTCCAGCAAAACCATCACCAGCAAAACCATCAGGAATAGTCATGTATACTTCTTCAAACAAATGTCCTTGCAAGAATGCATTGTAAACGTCCATTTGATACAACTTCCAACCTTTGGTTGCTACTGTTGATACAACAGCCCTGACTGTAGGCATTTTGACTTCAGGGGAAAATGTTTCTTGATAATCCAATCCTTCCTCTTGATTGTACCCTTTTGCCACTAGTCTTGCCTTGAATCTTTCCACTTCTCCATTTGCCTTATACTTGATTTTGTACACCCATCTACATCCTATTGCCTTTTTTTTTTCTTTTGGAAGTGAGACAATCTCCCAAGTCTTGTTATCCTCCAATGCTTGTATTTTAGCTTTCATGGCCAACACCCACCTCTTATCAGCAGCAACTTCTGTGTAACTTGAGGGTTCAGTCTCAGTCGAAAACTTTGACACATAACTTTGATATTTTGAAGACAATCCAGAATAGTCTATGTTAGCACAAAGTGGATACAAACAAGTGCTAGAACCTGCCTTGAATACATAGTCCTTGTGCCATATTGGTGGTCTAGATCCTCTTGCTGATTTCCTGACTCCTACATCAGCAGTGTGATCTGCAGCAACATTTGGAGATACGTCTTCAATGTCTACTGAAACCTCAACAGCATTCTCAGGAGCTGTAACCACATTCTAAGAAGCTGCCTCAGAATCACTGGTAACAGGGATTAAGTGTATACTCAAATCATCATAAGAAAAATAATGTTGCAACATTGAGTCATGTTGGCCTTCCTCCACACTTCCCCTGAAAGAGAATATGGTCTCTATGAACACCACATCCCTGCTAACAAAAATGATTTTGTTTTCAAGGTCATACAATTTGTAGCCTTTCTGATGGGAACTGTATCCAACAAAAACAGACTTCACTGCCCTAGGACCAAACTTGTCCTTCTGTGTAAGGTTGGTTGCAAAACATAAACACCCTATGACCCTTAGGTGTGTCAAAGAAGGGACCTTGTTATACATTACCTCAAAAGGTGACTTCCCATTTAACAATGAGGAAGGTATTTTATTTAGAATATACATAGTTGTCTCAATACACAGTCCCCAAAACCTGTTAGGCAGACCACTTTGAAATTTAATTGCCCTTGCAGTTTCAAGTATGTGTCGATGTCTTCTCTCAACAACACCATTTTGCTGTGGTGTGTACGGACAGGAACTTTCATGTAATATGCCAAGACTCTGAAGCAGCTGACAACAATCATGGCTAAAGAACTCACCACCATTATCAGACCTCAATCTTTGCACTGTCTTTCCAAATTGAGTTTGTACTTGTATAAAAAAAAATTAACACTAAATGAACATCTGATTTCAGCCTTAACAAGTAAACCCATGTCCATCTAGAGTGATCATCAACAATAGTCAGAAAGAACCTCATTCCATCAAAAGTATTCCATTTATATGGACCCCAAACATCAACATGCAACAATTGAAAAATTGAAATGGATCTATTTGTACTATGTGGAAAGGGCCATCACAGAAACATCTATAAAAGTGCCATCTTTTGGAGTGGCTCTGATACTATGTAAAAATATGACACCTGAGCCTAAATCAACCCCAAAAGCTAGCTCATGAGAGGAGGTTTGTCCAAGTTCATATAAGGAGACCGAATTCCTATCCATCTACCGATGTGGGACTTTGACAACTATCCACATACAAAAATGTGTTAAAACAATCAATTTTGGCACATATATATTATGAATGACACAAATAAAAAAAATGGAATCTTGAAAGTACCTACATACAAAAATGTGGTAAAATAATGTGTTTTGCACATAGTATAAAAGACAAAAATCAAAAAATGAAATCTTAAATAAGTACCCATACATACAAAAATGTGTTAAATCACCCAATTTTTGCACAGAAATTATTAAAGACAAATACCACTATTTTTTCCAACCTGAGAGGTAATATGGTTAGTGTTTAATTTTGATAATGGTTCCAAACTAAACGAGAACGGACAAAGCCACATTGCTATGTGCAAATGTATTGAAGGACGAAAAGACCGGAAGGACTACATGGATAGTTTAGGTTTATTTTAAAATGGGTTACTGGGTGGGTTTTTTACCTAGGATGGGTTGGGTAGTTAAATTGGATTTAAAAAAGGAAAAAAGGTCTGATATACCCTTCAATTTTGTCATTTAGAGTTGATATACTCTAAGCGGCTCATATATACACCCATTGTTACACAAATGACTCAGATATACCCCTTTACTCAAATAGAAATGTATCATTATATTTGTGGTAGATTAAAATATAAAATATTCACGTAACTTTGAAAAGCGAAATATTGTTTTAAAAAATCATGAGAACCAAGCACACAAAAATATTATTTTATATTAAGAGCATGTTTGACATTGCTGTTGGGAGCCCATAAGCACTTATTTTGAGGAAAAAAAATATTTTTTTAATTCTTTTTAGGTGTTTGGCATTGCTGTTGGGAGCCCATAGGCACTTATTTTGAGAAAAAAAATATTTTTTAATTTTTTTTTAGGTGTTTGGCAAACCTGAAACTGCTTTTAAATAGAAGCAGAAGCAATTTTTCTGCTATTGAGAAGAAGCAAATTTTGCTTCTTAAAAAAGCAGAAGCAGAAATAAAAAATTATTTTTCTTCTTAAATCAGTATATACTCTTATAGTATCATTGACTAATGAGTAATTTCTAAACAATTAACCTTAATGATACCAATATAGTATATATATATATATATATACTAATTTTGTATCAATTAAGAGAAATTATCAGTTTTAATGATACCAATATTGTATATGATACTAATTTAGTATCAGTTAAATGAAAATTATCAGTCTTAATGAAGGAAGTGTATGGACTGTAATTATTTATGAGAGACTGAGTATTTCTTGAATTATTTTGAATTTGAGTATGAACATTTAATTATTTTGTGTTTTATTGGTCCATTTATGTAGTTTCCTATATCATTCTTGCTCCTATTTGCAACATTCCCTAAACCTGACCACATATTTGTATGATATATTACTTTTTATGAACTTTATTGAGCTCGTCCATATTTGAATTGACTCGATTCGACTTGTTCATTTATCATCTTAGTATGTTTACTTTTTTTTAGTCCGCCTCCGTTGGTAGTTGTATCAATCTATCGAAATATAATTGGAAAAGTATTAAACAAGATAGATAAAATTGTCAATTTATCAAGGCTTATGAACAATTAAAAAATAAATAAATTGAGGTGTTAATCATATACCACAAGCTTTGGAATTTGTACCTAAAAGTATAATTGCAAAGAAGAATGAACAAGAGGCCTTAGCATCAGAATATAGTCCAACTAGGTGTTATGATAGTGATTTGGGCGATGATTCTTTTGATGAGGATGAGGAAGAAAATATGTTGGACCTATGCTTTGATAAAGTTGCTAGGGATGGGGATATCTCACCTCGGCATCAAAGAAATGGAAGCAACAAAAACAAAAAGAAGACACACATCACAGTTGGGATGGTACAGTGACAAGAGAGTTTGTTCCAAGACACCTATCGATGTGACTGGCAAAGTAAAACCATATAACAATGTCAATAGCTTCAACAAGATCCAATACATCCAATAAGAAATAATGAACTATCAAGTTTTGTTGGACAGATTTGAAGAAGAAGACAAGATGAAAATACTTCAGGTTACTTTGGATGGGCTATCTATCATTTTTAATTCACGCATTTTTAAAAGTAAGTTTGAGGTTGATAACTCAACTTTCTTCTTGGATTTTATATTTGTGCATTTTTCAGGTATTCTCATTTGAAATATCATCATAGAGTGTATTACAAATTTTGTGATGATCAGAGAATACCTAGTTCTTTCTAGCTCTTATTTTTTTCATGCTTGTCAATTAGTAGAGGTTCGTTGCCTCATTAGGATTGACAAGGTAAGGCCTAGCCCCCCTTGCTTGTAC
>NW_006239781.1:66299-70809 GCF_000226075.1 Solanum tuberosum
ACAATATCAAATAAAAAATATAATAAACATAAGACACAAAACAAAAATAATATTAGAAATTAGAATGATATTACCGAATTCAAAAGCTATGAAGACTTGATTTCCGAAAATGAATTGGGCTGCTGCAATATAGTTTTCTCCAAATTTAAAATATAAACTATCAATAAGTAAATTTTTTAGCTTTGAATAAGAGAGAGATGTAAGATTAGAAAAGAGAAAGTGAGAAGAAATAGAAGGGAGGAGGATAGAATATATAAAAATACAATTAGAAAAAAAATAAGTAAAAAAAAAAGATAACTTGTACATTATAAAAAAGTACACAACTTTTTTATTGGAAAGTTAAAAAGTGATAGTCATATCTATGACTATCACTTCATTCAGCCGTTTACACTATTGACTAGCTCTAACATTTTTTTTATTTTTAAATTTAATCTTTCCTAATTAACTAAAAAATGGGGCCTTTTGCATTTATTGTCTTAGTTCTAATTTTATTTATTTTAATTTAATCCTACCTAATTAACTAAAAAAATGAGGCCCCCAGCCAAAGACTTTTTTACAAGCCTTGCCAGCCGCCCCTGTGATCAAATGATGTCAATATATTGATCATAGTAGTAAAATATTGGTTTGTACTTACTATTTATAGATATTTATTTCAGTTTATTGATAACAATGATGATGCATTTTTGTCTTTTGTTTGTGCCTTATTACTGAGGTGTTTTAATAAAGATAATATAATCCTTTATATGAACGATGACATGCATGCTTACCTTTGATTCTAGTTTTGATGTAGTTGTATATGAGATCAAAGTTTTTTGTCTTTTTATTTTGATATGAAAAACATGAGAAAAACTAATGTCATTTTAAGCATATATAAAAGTAATAAGAAATAATGATGAATTGATTTGTGATTTTCCAACAATTTGAACTCTAGGATATTATATGGACTCCTTTTTTGAAAATTTTGATGTGTTATTTGTGAGCACTCTATTTAATGCTAATAAATAATGGAAAAATTACGTGGATGAGTACCTTTTAATAAATAATTATTGATTTTAGCGATATTTTTTATGTATTACCATTTATAGCAATACTATGATAAATTTGCAATATGTATTATGTGAATTATGTATGCAATATATATGTACTATAACTGTTTTAAAATATATTATGCTTGTTTGGTAAGAAATTGACACATTGTATTAAAATGTGTGATAAATATATTATCCATCAATAAAACTTGTATTATATGTGTTTTATAAATTGTTTTATGTAATATGTATTAAAACTGTATTATAAATATATTACTCCCTCCGTTCCATTTTATGTGAGGTAGTTTGACTCGGCACGAAGTTTAAAAAAGAAAGGAAGACTTTTAAAACTTGTGGTCCAAAATGAATGATAGAAATTTGTGTGGCTGTAAATCATTTCATTAAGGGTAAAACAGACATTTTACAATCAAATTGTTACTTAATATAGAAATGTGTCATTCTTTTTGGGACTGACTAAAAAGGAAAGTAAGTCACATAAATTGGAACAGAGGGAGTAAAAGTGATCAAGTGAAATTTTTTTGTAACATCTCGCACCTAGAAACGACTATAAAGAGTTTAAAATATGAAAATATTGATTTTTGGAAAGAATGAGGAAATCTAGAAATTTGTCTAAGTTAAGAAAGTGAGTTTTGGCCATTTTCAAACGGCCATGACTCCTAGCTCAGGAGGAGTTAGGAGCATGGTTTGAAAGCCCTTGGATAGATCTTTCCAACGCCGCCAAAATTTCACAATTTCGACATCGTATGAGTGAGATATATCTTTCAAAAGTTGGGTTATTGGACTAAGGAAAGTCCCAATCCGGATTTAGGGAAGGGCAAAGTAGTCTTTTCTCTAATTAATTTCCTAATTTGATTTTAGGGATTTATTGGGGTAAAAACATGACTTAGTCAGTTTGGAGAATTGAGAAATACGCTTAGGGCTTGGAGAAGAGAGAAAAGAAGAAAGAAAGGGAGAAAAAGGCAAGAATTCGTCAAGATCATCCAAGCTTGGGAGTGGAATTCGTCGGGGGTGATCCCTATTAAGGTATGTGAGATCTTTTAGTGATGGGTTAGTTCACCCACACACCAACTTGTTTCAATTCAGCGATTTGGAGTTGTTTACATGTTAATAAGTGAAGTTCTTGAAGAACATTGTTGAATTCTAGTTGGTTGATTGTTGAATGCCCAGTGTTGATTTGATTCGTGTTTCCAGGTTGTTTTTCGAGTTAAATCTATTGGGTATTGAGGGCACTAATGATCCTAAGTATTTGGGGAAAGAACCATAGAAGTTTAGAGGTGAAAAACGAAGGAGAAAAGTCGGAGATTGTTGGGCAAGGGGTTGGGGCGTTGCGCCTCTCAGAGCACCCCACTTCAGAGTCTGAAGTTTGGCCTCTGGGGCGACGCACCATCCAGAGCGCCACAACTTCAGCTCTAAAGTTTGTGCTCTGGCGCCCCACGCCTCTCAGAGCGCCAAGGACGCCGGTTCACCACATTTTTTCCCCACTTTTTTGTACTAGTTCCTAAGTGATGTATCTATGTTTTCTAGTTGTTTCCAACACTTCTAAGGTACATCTAAACATCATGAAATCAATCCGTAAAACATGAGATCATGAACCTTGAATCCATAATCCAATTCAAAGGGAAAGTTAAGATCAAAGTCAAAGAAGTTGAGAGTCAAGTCTAGAAGTTAAGAAGCAAGTCAAAGCAAAGTTTCTTAAAGTTTTCAAGAGTCTCAAGTTTCAAGTTAAGCAAAGAGTAAAGAGTTGAGTTCATTTCTCAAAAAGCTATAAGGGGACTAAGTATTCCCAAAGAGTTTATAAATGTTTCACATTTGAGCAAGAAAGGGAACATCGATTCCAAGAGAGCTTTTAAGCTAAGTTTTGAGTAATTATCTCAATTCAAAGAAAGAGTTTTGCTTTTACAAACATATGAGCTAAGTACAATTTGGGAGTAGTATTGAGCACCGATATAGGGATGCGAGTTCATATTAACTCAAGTCTCCATAAACCATGTAGCCATCATGGGGTAGTAAAGGATCATACTTTTTAGATGACTCCTTAAGATGCTTTCAGCATAGACTAGTGGATCCACTAAGTTAAGCGTTCTATATGACGGCAAAGTATAGGACAGTTCTGGCAGCGTGGGCAAGACGTTGTATCACCACTTAGGCTCATAGTGGTGGTTGTCGGTTAGAGAATCTCCCACAAAAGTTATATTACTTTTATATTTAAGTAAAGTTGAGTTTGTTATTGCTTTATCTTTAACGAACTAAGTTGTTGACACTGTTTTACAAGCTTTATATATATTGCATGTGTCTTATTGCTTTATATTAAGTTCAGTTATTCATGAGTTAAACAGATCCAAGGTAAGTGTAACATCCGACAATTTGAAATAGCTAAGAAGAGGCTTGAAATTTGAAAATTTTCAATTTTTGGAAAGGATTTGAAAATTTGGAAAATTTTGGCCAAGTATGGAAAAGGTGAGTTTTTGGCCAACTTTGGGCAGTCATAACTTCCAGCTCAGGATGATTTAGGATTAGTTCCAGTAATGGTTGTGAAGCTTGTGGAACGATATTTCCAACGCCACTGAGTTTGCTCAATTCCGAGTTCGTATGAGCGAGTTATGCCCTTTAGAAGTTGGGCAGTTGGAAGGGAAATCTGTCCGGAAAATTAAGGGCATTTTGGTCTTTTCACAAATCATTTCTTTTGAGGTTATATTGTTGTGTTAGGCTGATGCTGGATCATTTTGTTCCATTTTAAGAGAGTAAAAAGCTAGGGCTTGAGAGTGAAGGAGAGAAGAAGAGGAGGAAGAGAAGATCAAGTAAGGAGTTTCCGACAAGATCATCGTGGACTTTCGTCGGGGCTGATCCCTATCAAGGTATGTGAGTTCTTTGTGTGGGTTGTTCCTTCCTCCCCCACACACCAAGATCATTTTATGATTTTAGGAAAGATTGGAATTGTTGTTGAAGTTGTTAGTTGTTGTTGATGTTGTTAGTTGTGTTGTTGAAGTTGTTGTTGGTTGTGAGACATGATTGGGTTGTGTTTTGAGTTGTAATCCATGGTATGTTGAAGGATATTATGATCCTTAGTGTTTGGGGTTAGATCCTTTGAAGTAAGGATGGTTTAGAGTTGAAGAAAAGAGGGAGAAAAATTGAGTTTCTGGGCAAGGTATTGGCGTGTCGCGCCTGTCATTGCGCCCCAAGAGGGGCTCTGAAGCCCAGCCCTTGGGGTGGCGCGCCACTCAGAGCGCCAGCAGGCCCTCTCTGAAGTTTTTGGCCTGGCGCTCCGCGCCTCTCAGAGCGCCAAGAGCGCCAAGCTTTCACATTCTTTCCATGCCTTCTCATGCATATTCCTAGGTGTTATACCTATGTTCCCTAGTTGTTCCCCACACCCCAAAGTGTTTCTAAACATCCCGAACTCGGTTAAATACATGTGATTATATACCTTGAATCCGTAATTCAATTCAAGGCGAGTTAGTATCAAG
>NW_006239782.1:0-4085 GCF_000226075.1 Solanum tuberosum
CCACCAAATCTTAAGCACAAAAACTACCGCCGCCAACACTAAGTCATGAGTGGGGTAGTTGCGCTTGTGCGGCTTAATCTTCTTCGACGCATAGGCAATAACGCGGCCCTGCTGCATCAGTACACAACCCAAACCAATGCCGAATGCGTCACAATAAACAGTAAACCCCTTGCCCTCAAATTGAAGAGTCAATATATGAGCGGTGGTAAGCAATTCCTTATGCCTCAGAAAGCTCCTCTCACATTCCTCCGACCACACAAACGGAACATCCTGGCGAGTCAACCGAGTCAAAGGCTCTGCTATAGTAGAAAAATCCCTCCAACAAAAACGCCTGTAGTAGCCTGCCAATCCGACGAAGCTACGAATTTCAGTCACAGAAGTGGGCCTCGCCCAATCACGAAAGGCCTCAATCTTAGCGGGATCTACCATAATGCCATCCTTAGACACCACGTGCCCCAAGAATGCTACGGACTCAAGCCAAAACTCGCACTTTGAGAACATGGCATAAAGTCGCTGGCCTCTCAAAGTCTGGATCACTATCCTCAAATGCTGCTCATGCTCCTCCCAGCTCCGCGAGTATACTACAATGTCATCTATGAAGACTATGACAAACGAATCCAAGTACGGCCTAAACACCCTAGTCATCAAGTCCATGAACGCGGCAAGGGGTTAGTCAACCCAAAAGACATCACTAGGAACTCATAGCGGCCGTAACGAGTCCTAAATGCAGTTTTATGGACGTTCGCTGCCTGACGGCACCCGAAACCTCGCAAGTCTATAGCAACACTAGTCTAAGCCTAGACTAAGGCCAAACAGACTTCAAATCAATATTATCATATACACCACAAGGTATGAATGTTCAATAATATCAAGAGTCATGCTGTCATAATTCAACAATATCCTGAAATAAGGGTTAAGGCAGGAATTATAGAAAGTTAGCATGCCCGACACCCGAACCCCTCCATACTCAAGAAAATCAATAAACAATTGCCTAAACATGCTCAATCTCACGAGGGGGAAGCCATAGCCTACCTGAAAGTCGATCACGCGTGCTCCAACTCACGGAACCAGAGCTTTTCCCCTCTGAACGGTCTCCGAATGCTTCCCCACTATCAAAAGGTTAATCACCTCGTCATTATGAATATGTTGACACAAAAATTATATTTTTCGGAGACGGATCGAAATTGGGTGTAAAACGGTATTGTGGGACCCACAATTGGAATCCCGAAAACGAATTCGTGAAAACGTCCCAAATACCTTACTAAACTAATACCCCAAAATTTAGCACAAAAAAATGCCTAAAACATAGCAAATCACCCTTAACAATTAAAATCATTAATAAGTCTTGACTTACGACTTGGCAGCCCCTTGATCACCAATTTCTTGAAAAACGACACCCTTCCAACCCAAAAATATTATACCACGACGATCCTTAGCGAAAAACTCTACAAGTTAGCCTCAAGAATGACTCAAAACGGACCTAAGATGATCAAGATCTAACCTTTCAAAAGTTCAACAACAATTCATTCCGAAAAATCACCCTAGCAGTAGCTAAATTCGATTCCTTAACTCAAACGAAGACTCCCCTCGCATTTCTGAGCTCACCTCTAGATTCCGCACGAAATTCTCTTGAAATTAGCCTTTTGAATCACCTAATTTGAGCTTAAAATGGACGAAAATTGTCCTTAGATCTGGAAATTTTCAACAATGCTGCAACCTGGCGTCGCGTGGCTCTGCCACGTCACCACCGCGTTAGAATTCAACAACTCTTCAAACTTAAATTTCGATGTTCCGGACTCGTTCGGAGTCAGAAAAATACAACCCATATATGGAATCTGATTGAAAATGACATTTCGGACTCAACGGTGAAGGCGGAATTTCCATTTGGAGATATCTTCGATGAAAAGTGGGTCCCACACCCAGTATCGTTTGAGCCAGATTCCACAACTGCTATCTAAAATCTCGGGAAGTGAACAAAGGGTCGTTCTAGACAAAAATTGATATTCCGAAGCTAACCTAGCTGTAAGAATTTTTATCTGAGCACGTCATCCAAGAAGGTTAACCAAAGTCAACTTTTCAAGTTATAAAATCTCGAAAATAGGGAAACGGGCCTAAAACCCAAACGAACGACCAGGCGATCGAACAGTCAGTGCCAGCAAGTCATAAATGACCTTGGGTCACTAAATGATCGCTCTAAACGATGGAATGAATGCATTAATTTAAAAATGACCTGGAGGTCATTACAATATCCACTACTAAAAGAACTTTCGTACCGCGAAAGTAAGAGTCAAGAAGTACCTGAAGGCTCAAATAAGCCGTGGAACTGCCCCCGCATCTCATGCTCGGTCTCCCAGGTAGCCTCCTTAACTGGACGATGTCTCCAATGGACCCTAATCACAGGAATGGCTCTGGAACGCAACCGTCTGACATCTCTGGCCAAAATAGCAACTGGCTCCTCAATGTATCTCAAACTGTCATCCAAGTCAACTGCATCATACTGAATCACATGGGACTCATCTGGAACATACCGGCGCAACATCTAAACATGGAAAACTGGGTGAATAGCTGAAAAGGCCGGGGGCAAAGCGAATTCATATGTGACCTCTCCAACTGCCCTCATATCTCAAGAGGACCTATATATCTGGGGATAAGATTGTCCCGCCTCCCGAATCTCATTACACCCTTCAAGGGCGACACACGGAGCAATACTCTATCACCAACAGAAAATTTCAACCACCGACGCCTACGGTCTGCATAACTCTGATCTCTACTCTGGGCTGTCCTGAGCCTATCTTGAATAACCCTCGCATGATCTAAAGCCACTCGCATCAAGTGTGTACCGTGCGGCCTGAGATCTGTAGACTCAAACCAACCAACTGGAGAGCAACAACGCCTACCATATAAGGCCTCGAATGGAGCCATCTGAATACTCGAGTGGTAGCTGTTGTTGTACGCAAACTCTGTCAAAGGCAAATACTGGTCCCACTGACCCCCAAAATCCATAACACAAGCCCGCAACATGTCCTCAAGAACCTGAATAGTGCGCTCCGACTGACCATCAGTCTGCGGGTGGAAAGCTGTACTAAGGTTAACACGGGTACCCAACTCATCCTGGAAGGTCCTCCAGAAGCTAGATGTGAACTGTGGTCCCCGGTCTGAGATGATGGAAATAGGCACACCATGAAGATGAAGCACCTCTCGAATGTAGATACGGTCTAACCTCTAAGCACTGTAGGAAGTATGGACAGAAATGAAGTGTGCTGACTTGGTCAATCGATCCACGATGACCGAAATACTATCAAGACCATGGGAAGTGCGGGGTAATCCTACAACGAAGTCCATGGTGATCCTCTCCCATTTGCACTCAGGAATGGGTAATCTCTGAAGCTCGCCACCAGGCCTCAAATGCTCGGCCTTAACCTGCTGACAACTCAAACAACGCGATACATATTCCGCAATATCTCTCCTCATTCCGCTCCACCAGTAGTGCTGTCTCAAGTCCCGATACATCTTAGCAGTGCTAGGATGAATAGAATATTTGGACTCATGGGCCTCGGTAAGAATCATATGAATCAAACCCCCACCTCTTGGAACACAAAGTCGATCACCAAATCTTAAAACCCCATCTAAATCTAAGGTAGCCAGGCTGGTGTCACCTCCCAAAACTCGATCTCGAAGTGCCACTAAGTCCTCATCCTCAAACTGACGGCTGCGAATCCGATCCAGCAGAGATGACTAAGCATCCACATAAGCTAGTAGATACCGGGAATCAGAGATATCAAGCTGTATCATCCAGTTAGCTAAGGACTGGATGTCCAAAGCTAACGGTCGCTACGTAGAAGAAAGAAAGGCTAGACTACCCATACTCACTGCCTTCCGACTCAAGGCGTCCGCTAGTACATTCGCCTTGCCTAGATGGTAGAGAATAGAGAGGTCATAGTCCTTCAGGAGCTCAATCCAACGGCGCTGTCTCGAATTAAGATCCCACTGGCTCATAATGTACTAAAGGCTTATGTGATCAGTATAGATCTCCCATCGAACTCCATACAGGTAATGCCTCCAAATCTTAAGGGCAAAAACTACCG
>NW_006239782.1:4227-5632 GCF_000226075.1 Solanum tuberosum
CCCTCGCCCTCAACTGGAAGAGTCAATATATGAGCGGTGGTAAGCAACTCCTTA
This sequence comes from Solanum tuberosum, assembly GCF_000226075.1. Classification (NCBI taxonomy): domain Eukaryota; kingdom Viridiplantae; phylum Streptophyta; class Magnoliopsida; order Solanales; family Solanaceae; genus Solanum; species Solanum tuberosum. Next base: position 4,282 of record NW_006239782.1, read on the forward strand.
TGCCTCAGAAAGCTCCTCTCACATTCCTCCGACCACACAAACGGAACATCCTGGCGAGTCATCCGAGTCAAAGGCGCTGCTATAGTAGAAAATCCCTCAACAAAACGCCTATAGTAGCCTTCCAATCCGACGAAGCTACGAATCTCAGTCACAGAGGTGGGCCTGGCCCAATCACGAATGGCCTCAATCTTAGCGGGATCTACCATAATGCCGTCCATAGATACCACGTGCCCCAAGAATGCTATGGACTCAAGCCAAAACTCGCACTTTGAGAACTTGGCATAAAGTCGCTGGCCTCTCAAAGTCTGGAGCACTATCCTCAAATGCTGCTAATGCTCCTCCCAGCTCCGCGAGTATACTACAATGTCATCTATGAAGACTATGACAAACGAATCCAAGTACAGCCTAAACAACCTAGTCATCAAGTCCATGAATGCGGCAGGGGCTTTAGTCAACCCAAAAGACATCACTAGGAACTCATAGCGGCCGTTCATCGGCTCTGCCCCCTAACCTGCCTCCTCGGGGACCACCCCGTATACCCTAGTGACAACCCTTGCGGTCCTGTCCCGGGCCTCCGCCTTTAGCTGGAGGTGCTGGCGCTGGAGTATGCCTAGCTGCCTGTGGAGCGGGTAATGCTAACCTGCGATGGGGACACTTGCGGGCCCAATGATCTAACTCCCCACACTCATAGCACCCCTGGGACTATCGACTAAGAGCTGGAGGTCGGCTACCCCGGCCAGAAGACCCCATCTGAGAACTATCTCGGCCCCGACTAGTACCGGTACGAAAACCAATATGGCGGTGCCGATCACCCTCCGATGCCTGGAGAGAGGACTGGAAGGGGTGACTAGACTGACCCGACTGAAAGCTCTGCTGAGATCTATAAGACTCTCGGGGTCTGAAACGGCGCCTATCTTGACTATCCTCTTGTCTAGCTCTCTTGTCGATGCCCCTTGGGCCTCGCGACGGAGCTGCTCAATAGTGCTGACATGGTCCACTACATCTAGAAATGAGCGGCCCGGCGAGACTAAAGACTGAGTCTCAATCCGCAACAGTAGTCTCAAACCCCGAACAAAACAACGAACCCTCTCCTCCTCAGTAGCTAATATCATGGCAGCATACCTGGAGAGATCGTGGAATCGGGCCTCATACTCTGATACTGTCATGGAGACCTTCTCTAACCGAGCAAACTGATATCTGAGCTGATCTCTGATGCTCTTGGGAATAAATCGGGCCAAGAAGGCCACTGAAAACTCAGTCCATGTGACCGGTGGAGACCCAGCTGGCCTGGTCTCTAAGTATGTACGCCACCACTGCCTGGCGGGACCGTCTAACTGGTAAGCGGTGAAGT
>NW_006239782.1:5845-6669 GCF_000226075.1 Solanum tuberosum
GCGGTGATAGTCTAAGGAACACCCCGAGCATCTTCTGCTCCCGAAGTGGCATGACGCCCTCCAACTCGTAAGGCTGAACAACCGGTGCCGCTGTTACAGGCTGGCCCTGCGGTACTAGAGCGGCTGGAGCTGGGTCCTGTTGCATACCGCCAATGGCAGCTAGTATCTGTACGAGCATAGCCTATATACTTGAAGCTGACACAGGCTCGGGCGGTGGCTGGGCTGGTTTTGGGCCCATAGGTTGCTGCTGTGCTGGAGCTGCTGGTGGCTCTATCACCGGCTACAGAGTTTGCTCTCAGTCCAGGGCTGGTGCTGCTATAGGTCGGCCTCTACCCCTAGCTGGGGCACTACCACGCGTGCGAGCCATCCCTGTAAAGGAGTGGAACCAGTAAGATTTTCTGAAACCGATAATACACACAATGCATGACAGTAATACAAAAGCGACACGTTCCTAAAGACATCATGTAGCCTCCCGAAGATAAGTAACGGACGTCTCCGTACCGATGTCCAGGACTCTACCAGACGTTAGCTCTGTACAAGTGAGACCGACGAACCTGGGGCTCTGATACCAATTTGTGAAGACCCAATTTCTCAGGTCCTGATGGCGCCTACTATATGGCCCACCAGTACGCAAGCCTACCCATATCCCGGAACTCGAAGTAATGTGATGTTATGGTAGAAAACAACCAATCAACCTAAAATAGGAATAAATATAACAAGAACACGCAATGAACGGGCGGAAGCGACTAGACCTATATACACAAATTAAATTCCTCCCAAAACATGGAAGTCACAAGTACAGAGCTGCCAACAAAACTAGCAAG
>NW_006239782.1:7484-7684 GCF_000226075.1 Solanum tuberosum
GAGTTACCGCCTAGCTAAGGCTCAAACTATCAGACTCAAGTCTGCTATATCAATCTACAAGGAGCTGACCGCCCGAAGCGACGTCGGAAAAAGTTCTACTGCCTGACGGCACCCGAAACTTCGCAAGTCTATAGCAACACTTGTCTAAGCCTAGACTAAGGCCAAACATACTTCAAATCAATATTATCATATACACCACA
>NW_006239782.1:7962-11894 GCF_000226075.1 Solanum tuberosum
CTAGCTGCTGAACAACCGGTACCGCTGGTGTAGGCTGGCCCTGCGGTACTGGAACGGCTGGAGCTGGGACCTGCTGCATACCCCCAATGGCAGCTAGTATCTGTACGAGCATCGCCTGTATACCTAGAGCTTCCACAGGCTCGGGCGGTGGCTGGGCTAGTTCTGGGCCCATCAGTTGCTGCTGTGCTGGAGCAGCTGGTGGCTCTATCACCGGCTAAGAAGTTTGCTCTCGGTCCTGGGCTGGTGCTGCTCTCTGTCGGCCTCTACCCCTAGCTGGGGCACTACCACGCGTGCGAGCCATCCCTGTAAAGGAGTGGAACAAGTAAGATTTTCAGAAACCGATAAGACACACAATGCACGACAGTGATACATAAGCGACACGTTCCTAAAGACATCCTGTAGCCTCCCGAAGATAAGAAACAGACGTCTCCGTATTTATGTGCAGGACTCTACTAGACGTTAGCTCTGTACAAGTGAGACCGACGAACCTGGGGCTCTGATACCAATTTGTCAAGACCCAATTTCTGAGGTCCTGATGGCTCCTACTATATGACCCATCAGTAGGCAAGCCTACCAATATCCCGGAACTCGAATTAATGGGATGTTGTGGTAGAAAACAACCAATCAACCTAAAATAGGAATAAATATAACAAGAACATGCAATGAACGGGAGGAAGCGACTAGACCTATATACACAAATTGAATTGCTCCCAAAACCTGGAAGTCACAAGTACAGAGCTACTAACAAAAGTACAAGTGCTAAAAGTGGACCATATAAACAAGCTGTCTCAAAAGGCAAAAGACAAGCAAAAGTAAGTACAGAAGGAGACGGGTAAATCCAGGACGTTGTGTGCTCACCCTTGCCTCCAATCACGACCGCAGGTGGCTCGAATCAATGTCGGTAGCTAGTACTCCAATCTGCATTACGAAAATAGACGCAGAATGTAGTATGAGTACCAAATCAACATGAATCCAGTAGGCGTCAGGCCGACTGAGCAAGATAAACAAAAGTGAACTGAAATGCAAATAAAGTGTCACAATCAAGGGCAAAAGAGTAGTAAATGTGGGTATTTACACGAGCGTACAGGGAACTAAGACAAGGAAATCGGGATTGTGGGACCCACAATTGGAATCCCTAAAACGAATCCATGAAAACGTCCCAAATACCTTACTAAACTAATACCCCAAAATTTAGCACAAAAAGATGCCTAAAACATAGCAAATCAGCCCCAACAATTAAAATCATTAATAAGTCTTGACTTACGACTTGGCAGCCTCTTAATCACCAATTTCTGGAAAAACGAGACCCTTCCAACCAAAAAATATTATACCACGACGATCCTTGCGAAAAAATCTACATGTTAGCCTCAAGAATGACTCAAAACGGACCTAAGATGATCAAGATCTAACATTTCAAAGTTCAACAACAATTCATTCCGAAAAATTACTCTAGCAGTAGCTAAATTCGATTCCTTACTGCAAACGAAGGCTCCCCTCGCATTTCTGAGCTCACCTCTAGATTCCGCACGAAATTCTCTTGAAATTTAGCCTTTTGAATCACCTAATTTGTGCTTAAAATGGAGGAGATATCTATGTTTGAAGATGAGGGAAAAAAATGGACGAAAATTGTCCTTAAACATGGAAATTTTCAACAACGCTACCACCTGACGTCGCGTGGCTCTGCCACGTCACCATCGCGTTAGTATTCAACAACTCTTCAAACTTAAATTTTGATGTTCCGGACTCGTTCTGAATCGTAAAAACACAAACTATATATGTAATCTGATTGGAAATGATATTTCGGACTCAACGGTGAAGTGGGAATTTCCATTGGAGATCGCTTCGATGAAAAGTGGTTCCCACACCCAGTATCGTTTTGAGCCAGATTCCGCAACGGGCATCTAAAGCCTCGGGAAGTGAACAAAGGGGCGTTCTAGACCAAAAATACATATTACGAAGCTAACCTAGCTGTCAGAATTTTCATCTGAGCATGTCTTCCAAGAAGGTTGACCAAAGTCAACTTTTCAAGTTATAAAATCTCCAAAACAGGGAAACGGTCCTAAAACCCAAACGAACGACCAGGCGATCGAACAGTCAGTGCCAGCAAATCATAAATGACCTGGGGTCGCTACGGGAATGCTCTAAATGATGGAATGAATGCTTTAATTTGAAAATGACCTGGCGAGTCATTACAATATCCACTACTAAAAGAACTTTCGTCTGCGAAAGTAAGTGTCAAGAAGTACCTGAAGGCTCAAATAAGCCGTGGAATTGCGCCCGCATCTCATGCTCGGTCTCCCAGGTAGCCTCCTCAACTGGACGATGCCTCCAATGGACCTTAATCAAAGGAATGGCTCTGGAACGCAACCGTCTGACATCTCTGGCCAAAATAGCAACTGGCTCCTCAATGTATCTCAAACTGTCATCCAAGTCAACTGCATCATACTGAATCACATGGGACTCATCTGGAACATACCGGCACAACATCGAAACATGAAAAATTGGGTGAATAGCTGAAAAGGCCGGCGGCAAAGCGAACTCATATCTGACCTCTCCAACTGTCCTCAATATCTCAAAAGGACCTATATACCTGGGGCTAAGTTTGCCCCGCATCCCAAATCTCATTACACCCTTCATGGGAGACACACGGAGGAATACTCTATCACCAACAACAAATTTCAACAGTCGACACTTACGGTCCGCATAACTCTGATGTCTACTCTGGGCTGTCCTGAGACTATCTTGAATCACCCTCACATGATCTAAAGCCTCACGCATCATGTCTGTATCGTGCGGCCTGGGCTTTGTATACTCAAACCAACCAACTGGAGAGCGACAACGCCTACCATATAAGGCCTCGAATGGGGCCATCTGAATATTCGAATGGTAGCTATTGTTGTACGCAAACTCTGCCAAAGGAAAATAATGGTCCCACTGACCCCCAAAATCCTTAACACAAGCCCGCAACATGTCCTGGAAAGTCCTCTAGAAGCTAGATGTGAACTGTGGGCCCCGGTCTGAGATGATGTTAACAGGCACACCATGAAGACGAACCACCTTTCGAATGTAGATACGGGCTAACCTCTCAGCACTGTAGGAAGTATGGACAGGAATGAAGTGTGCTGACTTGGTCAATCGATCCACGATGACCCAAATACTATAAAGACCACGGCAAGTGCGGGATAATCCTACAACGAAGTCCATGGTGATCCTCTCCCATTTCCACTCAGGAATGGGGAATCTCTGAAGCTCGTCAACAGTCCTAAAATGCTCGGCCTTAACCTGCTGACAACTCAAGCAACGCGATACATAATCCGCAATATCTCTCCTCATGCCGCTCCACCAGTATTGCTGTCTCAAGTCCCGATACATCTTAGCTGTGCCCGGATGAATAGAATATTTGGACTCATGGGCCTCGGTAAGAATCATCTGAATCAAACCCCCAACTCTTGGAACACAAAGTCCATCACCAAATCGTAAAACCCCATCTAAATCTAAGGTAGCTAGGCCGGTGTCACCTCTCAAAACTCGATCTCGAAGTGCTACTACGTCCTCATCCTCAAACTGACGGCTACGAATGCGATCCAGCAGAGATGACTGAGCATCCACATAAGCTAGTACACACCGGGAATCAGAGATATCAAGCCGTATCATCCAGTTAGCTAAGGACTGGATGTCCAAAGCTAATGGTCGCTCCGTAGTAGAAAGAAAGGCTAGACTACCCATACTCACTGCCTTCCGACTCAAGGCGTCTGCTAGTACATTCGCCTTGCCCAGATGGTAGAGAATAGAGAGGTCATAGTCCTTCAGGAGCTCAATCCAACGCCGCTGTCTCGAATTAAGATCCCTGTGGCTCATAATGTACTGAAGGCTCTTGTGATCAGTATAGATCTCGCATCGAACTCTATACAGGTAATGCCTCCAAATCTTAA
>NW_006239782.1:13266-22111 GCF_000226075.1 Solanum tuberosum
CTCTCACCAACAACAAATTTCAACAGTCGACGCTTACGGTCCGCATAACTCTGATGTCTACTCTGGGCTGTCCTGAGACTATCTTGAATCACCCTCACATGATCTAAAGCCTCTCGCATCAAGTCTGTATCGTGCGGCCTGGGCTTTGTATACTCAAACCAACCAACTGGAGAGCGACAATGCCTACCATATAAGGCCTCGAATGGGGCCATCTGAATATTCGAGTGGTAGCTATTGTTGTACGCAAACTCTACCAAAGGAAAATAATGGTCCCACTGACCCCCAAAATCCTTAAACACAAGCCCGCAACATGTCCTTAAGAACCTGAGTCGTGCGCTCGCACTGACCATCAGTCTGCGGGTGGAAAGCTGTACTAAGGTCAACACGGGTACCCAACTCATCCTGGAAGGTCCTCCAGAAGCTAGATGTGAACTGTGGTCCCCGGTCTGAGATGATGGAAACAGGCACACCATGAAGACGACCCACCTCTCGAATGTAGATACGGGCTAACCTCTCAGCACTGTAGGAAGTATGGACAGGAATGAAGTGTGTTGACTTGGTAAATCGATCCACGATGACCCAAATACTATCAAGACCATGGCAAGTGCGGGATAATCCTACAACGAAGTCCATGGTGATCCTCTCCCATTTCCACTCAGGAATGGGGAATCTCTGAAGCTCGTCAACAGTCCTAAAATGCTCGGCCTTAACCTGCTGACAACTCAAGCAACGCGATACATAATCCGCAATATCTCTCTTCATGCCGCTCCACCAGTAGTGCTGTCTCAAGTCTCGATACATCTTAGCTGTGCCCGGATGAATAGAATATTTGGACTCATGGGCCTCGGTAAGAATCATCTGAATCAAACCCCCAACTCTTGGAACACAAAGTCGATCACCAAATCGTAAAACCCCATCTAAATCTAAGGTAGCTAGGCCGGTGTCACCTCTCAAAACTCGATCTCGAAGTGCTACTACGTCCTCATCCTCAAACTGACGGCTACGAATGCGATCCAGCAGAGATGACTGAGCATCCACATAAGCTAGTACACACCGGGAATCAGAGATATCAAGCCGTATCATCCAGTTAGCTAAGGACTGGATGTCCAAAGCTAATGGTCGCTCCGTAGTAGAAAGAAAGGCTAGACTACCCATACTCACTGCCTTCCGACTCAAGGCGTCTGCTAGTACATTCGCCTTGCCCAGATGGTAGAGAATAGAGAGGTCATAGCCCTTCAGGAGCTCAATCCAATGCCGCTGTCTCGAATTAAGATCCCTGTGGCTCATAATGTACTGAAGGCTCTTGTGATCAGTATAGATCTCGCATCGAACTCTATACAGGTAATGCCTCCAAATCTTAAGGGCAAAAACTACCGCCACGAACTCTAAGTCATGAGTGGGGTAGTTGCGCTCGTGTGGCTTAAGCTTCCTCGACGCATAAGAAAAAACGCGGCCCTGCTGCATCAGTACACAACCCAAACCAATGCCGGATGCGTCACAATAAACAGTAAACCCCTCACCCTCAACTGGAAGAGTCAATATAGGAGTGGTGGTAAGCAACTCCTTAAGCCTCAGAAAGCTCCTCTCACACACCTCCAACCACACAAACGGAACATCCTGGCGAGTCATCCGAATCAAAGGCGCTGCAATAGAAGAAAATCCCTCAACAAAACACCTGTAGTAGCCTGCCAATCTGACGAAGCTACGAATCTCAGTCATAGAGGTGGGCCTGGCCCAATCACGAATGGACTCAATCTTAGCGGGATCTACCATAATGCCAACCTTAGATACCACGTGACCCAAGAATGCTACGGACTCAAGCAAAAACTCGCACTTTGAGAACTTGGCAAAAAGTCGCTGGCCTCTCAAAGTCTGGAGCACTATCCTCAAATGCTGCTCATGTTCCTCCCGGCTACGCGAGTATACTAGAATGTCATCTATGAAGACTATGACAAACGAATCCAAGTACGACCTAAACACCCTAGTCATCAAGTCCATGAACGTGGCAGGGGGTTAGTCAACCCAAAGGACATCACTACGAACTCATAGTGGCCGTAACGAGTCCTAAATGCAGTTTTAGGGACGTCCGCTGCCCTAATCCTCAACTGGTGATAGCCGGATCTTAAATCAATCTTAGAAAATACCACGGCACCCTGAAGTTGGTCAAATAGATAATCAATCCTAGGCATGGGGAAACGGTTCTTCACCGTCACCTTGTTCCCTGTAGTCGATGCACAATCGCAGTGTACCATCCTTCTTCTTCACGAAGAGGACTGGGGCACCCCAAGGCGATACACTAGGCCGAATGAATCCCTTATCTAAGAGATCCTGAATCTGAACACTGAGCTCCTTGAGCTCTACGGGGGCCATACGGTACGGTGGTATAGAAATGGGCTTAGTGCCCGGCTCTACTTCAATAGGAAAGTCAATGTCACGATCAGGAGGGAGACCAGGCAGATCAGGAGAAAACACATCTGTAAACTTTCGAAAAATAGGTACCGAATCAACGATAGGAACCCCCCTACTAACATCTCTATCATAAGCTAAATAAGCCAAACACGCGCTACCATCAACCTCTGGGCCCGAACAAAAGATATAACCCCAACTGGCGTGCGACTACAAGAGCCCCGCCACACCACCGGTGGAATACTAGGCACGGCTAAAGTAACGGTCTTGGCATAGCAAACCAAGATCGCACGATGGGGGGGATAACCAATCCATACCCAAAATCAAATCAAAATCCACCATGTCAAGCAAAATGAGATCACCCGTTGCATCTGAATAGTCACCAAACAGGATCTAAATACCTAATCCACTACTAAAGACTCACCTACCGGGGTCGAAACAGGAAACGGCTCAACCAATAACTCTGGGCTAATACTCAATCGAGGAGCACAATAAACAAATATATAAGAATAAGTAGAGCCTGGATCAAATAAGGTGAATGCGGGTTGATGGCATAATAACACTGTACCTGTGATAACATCGTCCGAGGTCTCAGCATCTGCTCTAGCTGAAGCTGCATAAAAGTGGGCCTGTGCTCCACTACCCTGTGCATCAGCTCTGCCCCCTAACCTGCCTCCTCGGGGACCACCCTCCCCACACTCATTGCACCCGTGGGACTGTCGACTGAGAGCTGGAGGTCGGCTACTCCGGCCAGAAGAGCCCATCTGAGAACTATCTCGGCCCCGACTAGGATCGGCACTAAAACCAATAGGGCGGTGCCGATCACCCTCCGATGCCTGGAGAGTGGCCTGGAAGGGGCGACGAGACTGACCCGACTGAAACCTCTGCTGATATCTTTCATAGGACTCTCGGGGTCTGAAACGGCGCCTATCATGACTATCCTCTTGTCTAGCCCTCTTGTCGCTGCCCTCTTGGGCCTCGCAATGGAGCTGCTCAATAGTGCGGACATGGTCCAATACATCCAGAAATGAGCGGCCCGCTGAGACTAAAGACTGAGTCTCAATCCGCAATTGTAGTCTCAAACCCCGAACAAAACAACGAACCCTCTCCTCCTCAGTAGATAATATCATGGCGGCATACTTGGAGAGCTCGTGGAATCGGGCCTCATACTCTGATACTGTCATGGAGCACTGCACTAACCGAGTAAAATGATCTCTGAGTTGATCTCTGATGCTTCTGGGAATAAATCGGGCCAAGAAGGCCTCTGAAAACTCAGTCCATGTGACCGGTGGAGACCCAGCTAGCCTGGTCTCTAAGTATGAACGACACCACTGCCTGGCGGGACCGTCTAGCTGGTAAGCGGTGAAGTCTGCTCCTTTCGACGCCATAAAACCCAAAGTCTGTGGCCGCTCGCGGCAATCAAGTAGAAACTCGTGGGCATCCTCACCCACAGCCCCAGAAAAACGCCGCGGTGATAGTCTAAGGAACACCCCGAGCATCTTCTTCTCCCGAAGTGGCATGACGCCCTCCAACTCGTAAGGCTGAACAACCGGTGCCACTGGTACAGGCTGGCCCTGTGGTACAGAAGCGGCTGGAGCTGGGTCCTGCTGCCTACCCCCAATGGCAGCTAGTATCTATATGAGCATCCCCTGCATACCTGGAGCTGCTACAGGCTCGGGCGGTGGTTGGGCTAGTTTTGGGCCCATCGTTGCTGTTGTGCTGCAGCTGTTGGTGGCTCTATCACCGGCTACGGAGTTTGCTCTCGGTCCTGGGCTGGTGCTGCTCTAGGTTGGCCTCTACCCCTAGCTGGGGCACTACCACGCGTGCGAGCCATCCTTGTAAAGGAAGGAAACAAGTAAGATTTTCAGAAACCGATAAGACACACAATGCACGACAGTGATACAAAAGCGACACGTTCCTAAAGACATCCTATAGCCTCCCGAAGATAAGTAACGGACGTCTCCGTACCGATGTGCAGGACTCTACTAGACGTTAGCTCTGTACAAGTGAGACTGACGAACCTAGGGCTTTGATAGCAATTTGTCAAGACCCAATTTCTCAGGTCCTGATGGCGCCTACTATATGACCCACCAGTAGGCAAGCCGACCCATATCCCGGAACTCGAAGTAATGGGATGTCATGGTAGAAAACAACCAATCAACCTAAAATAGGAATAAATATAACAAGAACATGCAGTGAACGGGCGGAAGCGACTAGACCTATATACACAAAATGAATTTCTCCCAAAACCTGGAAGTCACAAGTACAGAGCTACTAACAAAAGTACAAGTCCTAAAAGTGGACCACAGAAACAAGTTGTCTCAAAGGCAAAATACAAGCAAAAGTAAGTAGAGAAGGAGAAGGGTAAATCCAGGACGTTCTGTGCTCACCCTTGCCTCCGATCACGACCGCAGGTGGCTCGAATCAACGTCGGTAGCTAGTACTCGAATCTGCATCACGAAAATGATGCAGAGTGTAGTATGAGTACCAAATCAACATGTACCCAGTAGGCGTCAGGCCGACTGAGCAAGATAAGCAAAAGTGAACTGAAATGCAAACAAAGGGTCACAATCAAGGGCAAAAGAGTAGTAAATGTGGGTATGTACACGAGTGTATAGGTAACTAAGACAAGGAATCTAACTAACTCCGTGGGGCTCGCATAAACCTGACAGATGCACCGGCAGTTGAAGTAAAATAATGGAGCTATAAGGTCTACCACAATATTACCAATTTTCGGATTTTAACTGAACCATTCCCAATTATATTCCAAGATCTCATTACGTCCCAGGCTTTAATCGGAACATCTCCAACCTCCAAAACCTCAACCTACATATGAGAGTAATCAGGACTAAACTGACGCTTCAGTAAGGAATTAGGAATGCACCACGTGCAAGCTGGACCACAGACTCGAACCGGGTACTATAGCTAATGAGTCAACCTATATCAACTGGACCACGGACTCGAACCGAGTGCTGTAGCCAAAGGTCTGGCACGGGTAGGCTGGACCACGAACTCTAACCGGGTACTGTAGCCAAAATCACATCACAGGTAAGCTGGAGCACGGACTCTAACCGGGTACTGTAGCCAAAATCATATCACAGGTAAGCTGGACCACGGACTCTAACCGGGTACTGTAGCCAATAAAAAAGCAGGGCATTATGGATACAGGGTCATAAGCTGAGTTACCGCCTAGCTAAGGCTCAGACTATCAGACTCAGGTCTGCTATATCAGTCTAACAGGAGCTGACCGCCCGAAACGACGTCGGAAAAAGTTCTACTGCCTAACGGCATCCAAAACCTAGCAAGTCTATGAAAACACTAGTCTAAGCCTAGACTAAGGCCAAACATACTTCAAATCAATATTATCATATACACCACAAGATATAGATATTCAATAATATCAAGAGACATGCTGTCATAATCCAACACTTTCCCGAAATAAGGTCTAAGGCAGGAATTATAGAAATTTAGCATCCTCGACACCGGAACCCGTCCATACTCTAGCAAATCAATAAAAAATTGCCTAAACATGCTCAATCTAGTGTCATGCTGTCATAATTCAACAATTTCCCGAAATAAGGGCTAAGGCAGGAATTATAGAAATTTAGCATGCCCGACACCCGAACCCCTCCATACTCAAGCAAATCAATAAACAATTGCCTAAACATGCTCAATCTCACGAGGGGGAAGCCAAAGCCTACCTGAAAGCCGATCACGCGTGCTCCAACTCACGGTACCCGAGTTTTTCCCCTCCGAACGGTCTCCAAATGCTTCCCCACTATCAAAAGGTTAATCACCTCGTCATTATGAATATGTTGACACCAAAATTATATTTTTCGGAGACGGACCGAAATTGGATGTAAATCGGGATTGTGGGACCCACAATTGGAATCCCGAAAATGAATCCGTGAAAACGTCCCAAATACATGACTAAACTAATACCCCAAAATTTAGCACAAAAAGATGCCTAAAACATAGCAAATCAGCCCCCAACAATTAAAATCATTAATAAAGTCTTGACTTACGACTTGGTAGCCCCTTGATCACTAATATCTGGAGAAACGAGACCCTTCCAACCAAAAAATATTATACCACGACGATCCTTGCAAAAAAATCTACAAGTTAGCCTCAAGAATGAATCAGAACGGACCTAAGATGATCAAGATCTAACCTTTCAAAGTTCAACAACAATTCATTCCGAAAAATCACTCTAGCAGTAGCTAAATTCGATTCCTTACCTCAAACGAAGGCTCCCCTCGCATTTCTGAGCTCAGCTCTAAATTCCGCACGAAATTCTCTTGAAATTAGCCTTTTGAATCACCTAATTTGAGCTTAAAATGGAGGAGATATCTATGTTTGAAGATGAGGGAAAAAATGGACGAAAATTGTCCTTAAACCTGGAAATTTTCAACAACCAACACGCTGCCACATGGCGTCGCGTGGCTCTGCCACGTCACCACCGCGTTAGAATTCAACAACTCTTCAAACTTATATTTCGGACTCGTTCGGAATCGTAAAAATACAAACCATATACGGAATCTGATTGGAAATGATATTTCGGACTCAACGGTGAAGTTGGAATTTCCATTGGAGATCGTTTCGATGAAAAGTGGGTCCCACACCCAGTATCGTTTTGAGCCAGATTCCACAACGGGCACCTAAAGCCTCGGGAAGTGAACAAAGGGTCGTTCTAGACAAAAAATGATATTCCGAAGCTAACCTAGCTGTCAGAATTTTCATCTGAGCACGTCTTCCAAGAATGTTCACCAAAGTCAACTTTTCAAGTTATAAAATCTCCAAAACAGGGAAACGGGCCTAAAACCCAAACGAACGACCAGGCGATCGAACAGTCAGTGCCAGCAAGTCATAAATGACCTGGGGTCGCTACAGGAACGCTCTAAACGATGGAATGAATGCTTTAATTTAAAAATGACCTGGAGGGTCATTACAATATCCACTACTAAAAAAACTTTCGTCCGCGAAAGTAAGAGTCAAGAAGTACCTGAAGGCTCAAACAAGCTGGGAAACTGCTCTCACATCTCCTGCTCGGTCTCCCAGGTAGCCTCCTCAACTGGACGATGTCTCCAATGGACCTCAATCACAGGAATGGCTCTGGAACGCAACCGTCTGACATCTCTGGCCAAAATAGCAACTGGCTCCTCAATGTATCTCAAAATGTCATCCAAGTCAACTGCATAATACTGAATCACATAGGACTCATCTGGAACATACCGGCGCAACTTCGAAACATGAAAAACTGGGTGAATAGATGAAAAGGCCGGGGGCAAAGCGAACTCATATGTGACCTCTCAGGTGAATAGCTAAAAAGGCCGGGGACAAAGCGAACTCATATCTGACCTCTCCAACTGTCCTCAATATCTCAAAAGAACCTATATACCTGGGGCTAAGTTTGCCCCGCATCCCAAATCTCATTACACCCTTCATGGGCGACACACGGAGGAATACACTATCACCAACAGCAAATTTCAACAGTCGACGCTTACGGTCCGCATAACTCTGATGTCTACTCTGGGCTGTCCTGAGCCTATCTTGAATCACCCTCACATGATCTAAAGCCTCTCGCATCAAGTCTGTATCGTGCGGCCTGGGCTCTGTATACTCAAACCAACCAACTGGAGAGCGACAACGCCTACCATATAAGGCCTCGAATGGGGCCATCTGAATATTCGAGTGGTAGCTGTTGTTGTACGCAAACTCTGCCAAAGACAAATACTGGTCCCACTGACCCCCAAAATCCTTAACACAAGCCCGCAACATGTCCTCAAGAACCTGAATCGTGCGCTCCCACTGACCAACAGTCTGCGGGTGGAAAGCAGTACTAAGGTCAACACGGGTTCCTAACTCATCCGGAAAGGTCCTCCAGAAGCTAGATATGAACTGTGGGCCCCGGTTGGAGATGATGGAAACAGGTACACCATGAAGACGAACAACCTCTCGAATGTAGATACGGGCTAACCTCTCAGCATTGTAGGAAGTATGGATAGGAATGAAGTGTGCTGTCTTGGTCAATCGATCCACGATGACCCAAATACTATAAAGACCACGGCAAGTGCGGGATAATCCTACAACGAAGTCCATGGTGATCCTCTACCATTTCCACTCAGGAATGGGTAATCTCTGAAGCTCGCCACCAGGCCTCAAATGCTCGGCCTTTACCTGCTGGCAGCACAAGCAACGGGAAACAAAGTCAGCAATATCTCTCCTCATGCCACCCCACCAGTAATGCTGCCTCAGATCACGATACATCTTCGCTGTGCCCGGATGGATAGAGAATAGAGAGGTCGTAGTCCTTCAGGAGCTCAATCCAACGACGCTGCCTCGAATTAAGGTCCCTCTGGCTCATGATGTACTGAAGACTCCTGTGATCGGTATAGATCTCACATCGAACTCCATACAAGTAGTGCCTCCAAATCTTAAG
>NW_006239782.1:26538-26815 GCF_000226075.1 Solanum tuberosum
TCTCCTCATGCCGCTCCACCAGTAGTGTTGTCTCAAGTCCCGATACATCTTAGCTGTGCTCAGATGAATAGAATATTTGGACTCATGGGCCTCGGTAAGAATCATCTGAATTAAACCCCCACCTCTTGGAACACAAAGTCGATCACCAAATCTTAAAACCCAATCTAAATCTAAGGTAGCCAGGCCGGCGTCACCTCCCAAAACTCGATCTCGAAGTCCCACTAAGTCCTCATCCTCAAACTGACGGCTGCGAATCCGATCCAGCAGAGATGACTGA
>NW_006239782.1:27109-31591 GCF_000226075.1 Solanum tuberosum
CTTAAGCTGCCTCGATGCATAAGCAATAACCCGGCCCTGCTGCATCAATACACAACCCAAACCAACGCCGGATGCGTCACAATATATCGTGAAGCCCTGGCCCTCAACTGGAAGAGTCAATATATGAGCGGTGGTTAGAAACTCCTTATGCCTCAGAAATCTCTTCTCACACTCCTCCGACCACACAAACGGAACATCCTGGCGAGTCAACCGAATCAAAGGCGCTGCAATAGAAGAAAATCCCTCAACAAAACGCCTGTAGTAGCCTGCCAATCCGACGAAGCTACGAATATCAGTCATAGAGGTGGGCCTGGCCCAATCACGATTGGACTCAATCTTAGCGGGATCTACCATAATGCCAACCTTAGACACCACGTGCCCCAAGAATGCTACGGATTCAAGCAAAAACTCGCACTTTGAGAACTTGTCATAAAGTCGCTGGCCTCTCAAAGTCTGGAGCACTATCCTCAAATGCTGCTCATGCTCCTCCCAGCTCCGCGAGTATACTACAATGTCATCTATGAAGACTATGACAAACGAATCCAAGTACGGCCTAAAGACCCTAGTCATCAAGTCCATGAACGCGGCAGTGGCGTTAGTCAACCCAAAAGACATCACTAGGAACTCATAGTGACCATAACGAGTCCGAAATGTAGTTTTAGGGACGTCCGCTGCCCTAATCCTCAACTGGTGATAGCCGGATCTTAAATCAATCTTAGAAAATACCACGGCACCCTGAAGTTGTTCAAATAGATCATCAATCCTAGGCATGGGGTAACGGTTCTTCACCGTCACCTTGTTCAACTGCCTGTAGTCGATGCACAATCACAGTGTACCGTGCTTCTTCTTCACGAAGAGGACTGGGGCACCCCAAGGCGATACACTAGACAAATGAATACCTTATCTAAGAGATCCTGAATCTGAACACTGAGCTCCTTGAGCTCTACGGGGGCCATACGGTACGGAGGTATAAAAATGGGATTAGTGCCCGGCTCTACTTCAATAGGAAAGTCAATGTCACGATCAGGAGGGAGACCAGGCAGATCGGGAGGAAACACATCAGTAAACTTTCGAAAAATAGGTACCGAATCAACTGTAGGAACCCCCCTACTAACATCTCTAACATAAGCTAACTAAGACAAAAGCGACAGGTTCTTTAAGACATCCTGTAGCCTCCCGAAGATAAGAAACAGACGTCTCCGTATTAATTTGCAGGACTCTACTAGACGTTAGCTCTGTACAAGTGAGACCGACGAACCTGGGGCTCTGATACCAATTTGTCAAGACCCAATTACTCAGGTCCTGATACTGTCATGAAGCCCTGCTGTAACCGAGTAAACTGATCTTTGAGCTGTTCTCTAATGCTCCTGGGAATAAATCGGGCCAAGAAGGCCTCTGAAAACTAAGTCCATGTGACCGGTGGAGACCCAGCTAGCCTGGTCTCTAAGTATGAACGCTACCATTGCCTGGCGGGACCGTCTAAATGGGAAGCGGTGATGTCTGCTCCTCTCGACTCCATAAAACCCAAAGTCTGTGGCCGCTCGCGGCAAGTCAGTAGAAACTAGTGGGCATCCTCACCCACAGCCCCAGAAAACCTCTGCGGTGATAGTCTAAGGAACACCCCGAGCATCTTCTGCTCCCGAAGTGGCATGACGCCCTCCAACTCGTAAGGCTGAACAACCGGTGCCACTGGTACAGGCTGGCCCTGCGGTACTGGAGCGGCTGGAGCTAGGTCCTGCTGCATATCCCCAATGGCAGGCTCGGGCGGTGGCTGAGCTAGTATCTGTAGGAGCATCGCCTGTATACCTAGAGCTGCTACAGGCTCAGGCGGTGGCTGGGCTAGTTCTGGGCCCATGGGTTTATGCTGTGCTGGAGCTGCTGGTGGATCTATCATCGGCTACGGAGTTCGCTCTCGGTCCTGGGCTGGTGCTGCTCTAGGTTGGCCTCTACCCTTAGCTGGGGAACTACCACGCGTGCGAGCAATCCCTGTAAAGGATTGGAATAAGTAAGATTTTCAGAAACCGATAAGACACACAATGCCCGACAGTGATACAAAAGCAACACGTTCCTAAAGACATCCTGTAGCCTCCCGAAGATAAGTAACAGACGTCTCCGTACCGATGTGCAGGACTCTACTAGACGTTAGCTCTGTACAAGTGAGACCGACGAACCTGGGGCTCTGATACCAATTTGTCAATACCCAATTTCTCAGGTCTTGATGGCGCCTACTATATGACCGACCAATAAGCAAGCCGACTCATATCCCGGAACTCGAAGTAATGGGATGTTATGGTAGAAAACAACCAATCAACCTAAAATAGGAATAAATATAACAAGAACATGCAATGAACGGGCGGAAGCGACTAGACCTATATACACAAAATGAAGTGCTACCAAAACCCGGAAGTCACAAGTACAGAGCTACTAACAAAAGTACAAGTCCTAAAAGTGGACCATATAAACAACCTGTCTCAAAAGGCAAAAGACAAGCAAATGTAAGTACAGAAGGAGACGGGTAAATCCAGGACGTTGTGTGCTCACCCTTGCCTTCGATCACGACCGCAGGTGGCTCGAATCAACGTCGGTAGCTAGTACTCTAATCTGCATCACGAAAATAGATGCAGAGTGTAGTATGAGTACCAAATCAACATGTACCCAGTAGGCGTTAGGCCGACTGAGCAAGATAAGCAAAAGTGATCTGAAATGCAAATAAAAGGTCACAATCAAGGGCAAAAGAGTAGTAAATGTGGGTATGTACACAAGCGTACAGGCAACTAAGACAAGGAATCTAACTAACTCCGTCGGGCTCCCATAAGAATAAGTAGAGCCTAGATCAAATAAGGTGGATGGGGGTTGATGACATAATAACACTGTACCTGTGATAACATCGTCCGAGGTCTCAGTATCTGCTCTAGCTGAAACTGCATAAAAGTGGGCCTGTGCTCCACTACCCTGTGCATAGGCTCTGCCCCCTAACCTGCCTCCTCGGGGACCACCCCGTATACCCTGGTGACCACCCCTGCGGTCCTGTCCCTGACATCCGCCTCTAGCTGGAGGTGCTGGCGCTGGCTTATGCCTAGCTGCCTGTCGAGCGGGTAAGGCTAACCTGCGATGGGGACACTCGCGGGCCCAATGATCTAACTCCCCACACTCATATATGGAGTCGGATTGGAAATGATATTTCGGACTCAACGTTGTAGTGGGAATTTCCATTGGAGATCGCTTCGATGAAAAGTGGGTCCCACACCCAGTATCGTTTCGAGCAAGATTCCACAACGGGCATCTAAAACCTCGGGAAGTGAACAAAGGGTCGTTCTAGACCAAAATCGATGTGAACTGTGGTCCCCGGTCTGAGATGATGGAAACAGGCACACCATGAAGACGAACCACCTCTCGAATATAGATATGGGCTAACCTCTCAGCACTGTAGGAAATATGGCCAGGAATCAAGTGTACTGACTTGGTCAATCGATCCACGATGACCCAAATACTATCAAGACCATGGGAAGTGCGGGATAATCCAACAACGAAGTCCATGGTGATCCTTTACCATTCCCACTCGGGAATGGGTAATCTCTGAAGCTCGCCACCAGGCCTCAAATGCTCGGCCTTAAACTGCTGACAACTCAAGCAACGCGATACATAATCCGTAATATCTCTCCTCATGCCGCTCCACCAGAAGTGCTGTCTCAAGTCCCGATACATCTTAGCAGTGCTCGGATGAATAGAATATTTGTACTCATGGGCCGCGGTAAGAATAATTTGAATCAAACCCCCACCTCTTGGAACACAAAGTCGATCACCAAATCGTAAAACCCCATCTAAATCTAAGGTAGCCAGGCCGGTGTCACCTCCCAAAACTCGATCTCGAAGTGCCACTAAGGCCTCATCCTCAAACTAACGACTACAGATAAGATCAAGTAGAGAGGACTAAACTCCAACATAGGCTAAAACATCTGATTAGTTGGGGATTGAATGTCAAAAGATAAATGTTGC
This sequence comes from Solanum tuberosum, assembly GCF_000226075.1. Lineage (NCBI taxonomy): Eukaryota > Viridiplantae > Streptophyta > Magnoliopsida > Solanales > Solanaceae > Solanum > Solanum tuberosum. The sequence continues at coordinate 31,106 of NW_006239782.1, forward strand.
TCCACATTAGATAAGAAGGCTAGATTACCCATACTCGTAGCCTTCGGACTTAGGGTGTCTTCTACAACATTTGCCTTGTGGGGATGATAGAGAATAGAGAGGTTATAGTCCTTCAGAATCTCAATCAAACGCGCTAGTACATTCGTCTTGCTTAGATGGATGAGAATAGAGAGGTCATAGTCCTTCAGGAGCTCAATCCAACGACGCTGCCTCGAATTAAGGTCCCTCTGGCTCATGATGTACTGAAGACTCCTGTGATCATTATAGATCTCGCATCGAACTCCATACAGGTAATGCCTCCAAATCTTAAGCGCAAAAACTACCGCCGCCAACTCTAAGTCATGAGTGGGGTAGGTACGCTCGTGCGGCTTAAGCTGCCCTGCTGCATCAGTACACAACCCAAACCAATGCCGGATGCGTCACAATAAACAGTAAACCCCTCACCCTCAACTGGAAGAGTCAATATAGGAGTGGTGGTAAGCAACT
>NW_006239782.1:31636-33041 GCF_000226075.1 Solanum tuberosum
CCTCCGACCACACAAACGTAACATCTTGGCGAGTAAACCGAATCAAAGGCGCTGCTATAGTAGAAAATCCCTCAATAAAATGCCTGTAGTAGCCTGCCAACCCGACGAAGCTACGAATCTCAGTCATAGAGGTGGGCCTGGCCTAATCATGAATGTCCTCAATCTTAGCTGGATCTACCATCATGCCATCCTTCGACACCACGTGCCCCAAGAATGCTACGGACTCAAGCCAAAACCCGCACTTTGAGAACTTGGCATAAAGTCGCTATCCTCTCAAAGTCTGGAGCCCTATCCTCAAATGCTGCTCATGCTCCTCCCAGCTCCGCGAGTATACTACAATGTCATCGATGAAGACTATGACAAACGCATCCAAGTATGGCCTAAACACCCTAGTCATCAAGTCCATGAACACGACAGTGGCGTTAGTCAACCCAAAAGACATCACTAGGAACTCATAGTGGCCGTAACGAGTCCTAAATATAGTTTTAGGGAAGTCCGCTGCCCTAATCCTCAAGTGGTGATAGCCGGATCTTAAATCAATCTTAGAAAATACCACGGCACCCTGAAGTTGGTCAAACAGATCATCAATCCTAGGCATGGGGTAACGGTTCTTCACCGTCACCTTGTTCAACTGCCTGTAGTCGATGCACAATCGCAGTGTACCGTCCTTCTTCTTCACGAAGAGGACTGGGGCACCCCAAGGCGATACACTAGGCCGAATTAATTCCTTATCTAAGAGATCCTGAATCTGAACACTGAGCTCCTTGAGCTCTACGGGGGCCATACGGTACGGTGGTATAGAAATGGGCTTAGTGCCCGGCTCTACTTCAATAGGAAAGTCAATGTCACGATCAGGAGGGAGACCAGGCAGATCGGGAGGAAACACATCTGTAAACTCTCGAAAATTAGGTACCAAATCAACGGTAGGACCCTCCCTACTAACATCTCTAACATAAGCGAAATAAGCCAAAGACCCGCTAGCCATCAACCTCTGGGCCCGAACAAAAGATATCACCCCAACTGGCGTGCGACTACAAGAGCCCCGCCACACCACTGGTGGAATACCAGGCACGGCTAAAGTAACGGTCTTGGCATAGCAATCCAAGACCGCACGGTGGGGGGATAACCAATCCATACCCAAAATCAAATCAAAATCCACCATATCAAGCAAAATAAGATCAACCCTAGTATCTCGCCTCTGAGTGCGGTCCTGTCCCTGGTCTCCGACTCTAGATGGAGGTGCTGGCGCTGGCGTATGTCTAGCTGCCTGTGGAGCGGGTAAAGCTAACCTGCGATGAGGACACTCACGGGCCCAATGATCTAACTCCCCACACTCATAGGACCCCTGGGACTGTCGACTAAGAGCTGGAGGTCGGCTACCACGGCCAGAAGAGCCCATCTACGA
>NW_006239782.1:33166-33947 GCF_000226075.1 Solanum tuberosum
AGACTGACCCGACTGAAACCTCTGCTGAGATCTTTCATAAGACTCTAGGGGTCTGAAACGGTGCCTATCATAACTATCCTCCTGTCTATCCCTATTGTCGCTGCACCCTTGGGCCTCGCAACGGAGCTGCTCAATAGTGCGAACATGGTCCACTACATACAGAAATGAGCGGCCCGCTGAGACTAAGGGCTGAGTCTCAATCCGCAATTGTAGTCTCAAACCCCGAACAAACAACGAACCTCTCCTCCTCAGTAGCGAATATCATGGCGGCATACCTGGAGAGCTCGTGGAATCGGGCCTCATACTCTGATACTGTCATGGAGCCCTGCTCTAACCGAGCAAACGGATCTCTAAGCTGATCTCTGATGCTTCTGGGAATAAATCGGGCCAAGAAGGCCTCTGAAAACTCAGTCCATGTGACCGGTGGAGACCCAGCTGGCCTGGTCTCTAAGTATGTACGCCACCACTCCCTGGCGGGACCGTCTTGCTGGTAAGGGGTGAAGTCTGCTCCTCTCGACTCCACTAAACCCAAAGTCTGTAGCCGCCCTCGGCAAGCAACTAGAAACTCGTGGGCATCATCCCCCACTGCCCTAGAAAACCTCGGCGGTGATAGTCTAAGGAACACCCCGAGCATCTTCTGCTCCCGTAGTGGCATGACGCCCTCCAAATCGTCAGGCTGAACAACCGGTGCCGCTGGTACAGGCTGGCCCTGCGGTACTGGAGCAGCTGGACCTGGGGCCTGCTGCATACCCCCAATGGCAGCTAGTATCTGTACGAGCAT
>NW_006239782.1:34018-34629 GCF_000226075.1 Solanum tuberosum
GCAAGTAACTAGAAACTCGTGGGCATCCTCTCCCACTGCCCCAGAAAACCTCGGAGGTGATAGTCTAAGGAACACCCCGAGCATCTTCTGCTCCCGAAGTGGCATGACGCCCTCCAACTCATTAGGCTGAACAACCGGTGCCACTGGTACAGGCTGGCCCGGCGGTACTGGAGCGGCTGGAGCTGGGTCCTGCTGCATACCCCCAATGGCAGCTAGTATCTGTACGAGCATCGCCTGTATACGTAGAGCTACCACAGGCTCGGGCAGTGGCTGGGCTAGTTCTGGGCCCATCGGTAGCTGCTGTGCTGGAGCTGCTGGTGGCTATATCACCGGCTACGGAGTTTGCTCTCGGTCCTGGGTTGGTGCTGCTCTAGGTCGGCCTCTACCCCTAGCTGGGGCACTACCACGCGTGCGAGCCATCCCTGTAAAGGAGTGGAACAAGTAAGATCTTCAGAAACCGATAAGACACACAATCCACGACAGTGATACAAAAGCGACACGTTCCTTAAGACATCCTGTAGCCTCCCGAAGATAAGTAACGGACGTCTCCGTACCGATCTGCAGGACTCTACTAGACGTTAGCTCTGTACAAGTGAGACCGACGAACCTGG
>NW_006239782.1:38494-43494 GCF_000226075.1 Solanum tuberosum
ACGTTCCAAATACCTTACTAATCTAATACCCCAAAATTTAGCACAACCAGATGCCTAAAACATAGCAAATCAGCCCCAACAATTAAAATCATTAATAAGTCTTGACATACGACTTGGCAGCCCCTTGATCAGGGCATTATGGATACAAGGTCATAAGCTGAGTTACCGACTTTCAGACTCAAGTCTGCTATATCAGTCTACAAGGAGCTGACCGCCCGAAACGACGTCGGAAAAAGTTCTACTTCCTAACGGCATCTGAAACCTCGCAAGTCTGTGGCAACACTAGTCTTAGCCTAGACCAAGGCCAAAAATCCTTCAAATCAATATTATCATATACACCACAAGGTATGGATGTTCAATAATATCAAGAGTCATGCTGTCATAATTCAACAATTTCCCGAAATAAAGGGCTAAGGCAAGAATTATAGAAATTTAGCATGCCCGACACCCAAACCCCTCCATACTCAAGAAAATCAATAAACAATTGCCTAACCATGCTCAATCTCACGAGGGGGAAGCCATAGCCTACCTGAAAGCCGATCACGCGTGCTCCAACTCACGGTACCGGACCTTTTCCCCTCCGAACGGTCTCCAAATGATTCCCCACTATCAAAAGGTTAATCACCTCGTCATTACGAATATGTTGACACCAAAATTATATTTTTCAGAGACGGACCGAAATTGGGTGTAAATCGGGATTGTGGGACCCACAATTGGAATCCTGAAAACGAATCTGTGAAAATGTCCCAAATACCTTACTAAACTAATACCCCAAAATTTAGTACAAATAGATGCCTAAAACATAGCAATTCAGCCCCATAAATTAAAATCATTAATATGTCTTCATTTACGACTTGGCAGCCCCTTGATCACCAATTTCTGGAAAAACGAGACCCTTCCAACCCAAAAATATTATACCACGACGATCCTTGCGAAAAATTCTACAAGTTAGCCTCAAGAATGACTCAAAACGGACCTATGATGATCAAGATCTAACCTTTCAAAGTTCAACAATAATTCATTCCGAAAAATCACTCAAGCAGTAGCTAAATTCGATTCCTCACCTCAAACGAAGGCTCCCCTCGCGTTTCTGAGCTAAACTCTAGATTTCGCACGAAATTCTCTTGAAATTAGCCTTTTGAATCACCTTATTTGAGCTTAAAAATGGAGGAGATATCTATGTTTGAAGATGAGGGGAAAAAATGGACGAAAATTGTCCTTAAGTCTGGAAATTTTCAACAACGCTGACACCTGGCGTCACGTGGCTCTGCCACGTCACCACCGCGTTATTATTCAACAACTCTTCAAACTTAAATTTCGATGTTCCGGACTCGTTCGGAATCGTAAAAACACAAACCATATACGGAATCTGATTGGAAATGATATTTCGGACTAAACAGTGAAATGGGAATTTCCATTGGAGATCGCTTCGATGAAAAGTGGGTCCCACACCCAGTATCGTTTGAGCCAGATTCCACAACTGCTATCTAAAATCTCGGGAAGTGAACAAAGGGTCGTTCTAGACAAAAATCGATATTCTGAAGCTAACCTAGCTGTCAGAATTTTCATCTGAGCACGTCTTCCAAGAAGGTTGACCAAAGTCAACTTTTCAAGTTATAAAATCTCCAAAACAGGGAAACGGGCCTAAAACGCAAACGAATGACCAGGCGATCGAACAGTCAGTGCCAGCAAGTCATAAATGACTTGGGGTCGCTACAGGAACGCTCTAAACGATGGAATGAATGCTTTAATTTAAAAATGACCTGGAGGGTCATTACAATATCCACTACTAAAAGAACTTTCGTCCGCGAAAGTAAGAGTCAAGAAGTACCTGAAGGCTCAAATAAGCCGTGGAACTGCGCCCGTATCTCATGCTCGGTCTCCCAGGTAGCCTCCTCAATTGGACGATGTCTCCAATGGACCTTAATCACAGGAATGGCTCTGGAACGCAAACGTCTGACATCTTCGGCCAAAATAGCAACTGGCTCCTCAATGTATCTCAAACTGTCATCCAAGTCAACTGCATCATACTGAATCACATGGGACTCATCTGGAACATACCGGCGCAACATCGAAACATGAAAAACTGGGTGAATAGCTGAAAAGGCCGGGGGCAAAGCGAACTCATATCTGACCTCTCCAACTGTCCTCAATATCTCAAAAGGACCTATCTACCTGGGGCTAAGTTTGCCCCGCGTCCCAAATATCATTACACCTTTCATGGGTGACACACGGAGGAATACTCTATCAACAACGGCAGATTTCAACAGTCGACTCCTACGGTCTGCATAACTCTGATGTCTACTCTGGGCTGTCCTGAGCCTATCTTGAATCACCCTCACATGATCTAAATCCTCTCGCATCAAGTCTGTACCGTGCGGCCTGGGCTCTATAGACTCAAACCAACCAACTGGAGAGCGACAACGCCTACCATATAAGGCCTCGAACGGAGCCATCTGAATACTCGAGTGGTAGCTGTTGTTGTACGCAAACTCTGCCAAAGGCAAATACTGGTCACACTAACCCCAAAAATCCATAACACAAGCCCGCAACATGTCCTCAAGAACCTGAATCGTGCGCTCCGACTGACCATTAGTTTTCGGGTGGAAAGCTGTACTAAGGTCAACACGGGTACCCAACTCATCCTGGAAGGTCCTCCAGAAGCTAGATGTGAACTGTGGGGCCCGGACTGAGATGATGGAAACATGCACACCATGAAGACGAACCACCTCTCGAATGTAGATACGGGCTAACCTCTCAGCACTGTAGGAAGTATTGACAGGAATGAAGTGTGCTGACTTGGTCAATCGATCCACGATGACCCAAATACTATCAAGACCATGGGAAGTGCGGGGTAATTCTACAACGAAGTCCATGGTGATCCTCTACCATTTCCACTCAGGAATGGCTAATCTCTGAAGCTCGCCACCAGGACTCAAATGCTCGGCCTTAAACTACTGACAACTCAAGCAACGCGTTACATAATCCGCAATATCTCTCCTCATGCCGCTCCACCAGTAGTGCTGTCTCAAGTCTCGATACATCTTAGCTGTGCCCGGATGAATAGAATATTTGGACAAATGGGCCTCGGTAAGAATCATCTGAATCAAACCCCCAATCTTGGAACAGAAAGTCGATCACCAAATCTTAAAACCCCATCTAAATCTAAGGTAGCCAGGCCGGTGTCACCTCCCAAAACTCGATCTCAAAGTGCCACGAAGTCCTCATCCTCAAACTGACGGCTGCGAATCCGATCCAGCAGAAATGACTGAGCATCCATATAAGGTACTACACACCGGGAATCAGAGATATCAAGCCGTATCATCCAGTTAGCTAAGGACTGGATGTCCAAAGCTAATGGTCGCTACATAGTAGAAAGAAAGGCTAGACTACCCATACTCACTGCCTTCCGACTCAAGGCGTCCGCTAGTACATTCGCCTTGCCTAGATGGTAGAGAATAGTGAGGTCATAGTCCTTCAGGAACTCGATCCAACGGCGCTGTATCGAATTAATATCCCCTGGCTCATAATGTACTGAAGGCTCCTGTGATCAGTATAGATCTCGCATCGAACTCCATACAGGTAATGCCTCCAAATCTTAAGCGCAAAAACTACCGCCGCCAACTCTAAGTCATGAGTGGGGTAGTTGCGCTCGTGCGGCTTAAGCTTCCTCGACGCATAAGCAATAACGCGGCCCTGCTGCATCAGTACACAACCCAAACCAATGCCGGATGCATCCCAATAAACAGTAGACCCCTTGCCATCAACTGGAAGAGTCAATATATGAGCGGTGGTTAGCAACTCCTTATGCCTCAAATATCTCCTCTCACACTCCTCCGACCACACAAACGGAACATCCTAGTGAGTCAACCGAATCAAAGGCGCTGCTATAGTAGAAAATCCCTCAACAAAACGCCTGTAGTAGCCTGCCAATCCGATGAAGCTACGAATCTCAGTCATAGAGGTGGGCATGGCCCAATCACGAATGGGCTCAATCGTAGCGGGATCTACCATAATGCCATCCTTAGACACCACGTGCCCCAATAATCCTACGGACTCAAGCCAAAACTCGCACTTTGAGAACTTCGCATAAAGTCGCTGGCCTCTCAAAGTCTGGATCACTATCCTCAAATGTTGCTCTTGCTCCTCCCAGCTTCGCGAGTATACTACAATGTTATCTACGAAGACTATGACAAACGAATCCAAGTACGGCCTAAACACCCTAGTCATCAAGTCCATGAACACGGCAATGGCGTTAGTCAACCCAAAAGACATCACTAGGAACTCATAGTGGCTGTAACGAGTCCTAAATGTAGTTTTAGGGACGTCCGCTGCCCTAATCCTCAACTGGTGATAGCCGGATCTTAAATCAATCTTAGAAAATACCACGGCACCCTGAAGTTGGTCAAATAGATCATCAATCCTAGGCATGGGGTAACAATTCTTCACCGTCACCTTGTTTAACTGCCTGTAGTCGATGCACAATCGCAGTGTACCGTCATTTTTCTTCACGAAGAGGACTGGGGCACACCAAGGCGATACACTAGACCGAATGAATCCCTTATCTAAGAGATCCTGAATCTGAACACTGAGCTCCTTGAGCTCTACGGGGGCCATACGGTACGGTGGTATAAAAATAGGCTTAGTGCCCGGCTCTACTTTAATAGGAAAGTCAATGTCACGATCAGGAGGGAGACCAGGCAGATCGGGAGGAAACACATCTGTAAACTTTAGAAAAATAGGTACCGAATCAACGGTAGGAACCCCCCAACTAACATCTCTAACATAAGCTAAATAAGCCAAACACCCGCTAGCCATCAACCTCTGGGCCCGAACAAAAGATATCACCCCAACTGGCGTGCGACTACAAGAGCCCCGCCACACCACTGGTGGAATACCAGGCACGGCTAAAGTAACGGTCTTGGCATAGCAATCCAAGACCGCACGGTGGGGGGATAACCAATCCATACCCAAAATCAAATCAAAATCCACCATGTCAA
>NW_006239782.1:43876-49860 GCF_000226075.1 Solanum tuberosum
ATGCCTAGCTGCCTGTGGAGCGGGTAAGGCTAACCTGCGTTGAGGACACTCACGGGCCCAACGATCTAACTCCCCACACTCATAGCACCCCAGGGACTGTCGACTGAGAGCTGGAGGTCGGCTACCATGGCCAGAAGAGCCCATCTGAGAACTATCTCGGCCCCGACTAGGACCGGAACTAAAACAATAGGGCGGTGCCAATCACCCTCCGATGCCTGGAGATGGGCCTGGAAGGGGCGACTAGACTCACCCGACTGAAACCTCTGCTGAGATCTTTCATAAGACTTTAGGGGTCTGAAACGGCGCCTATCATGACTATCCTCCTGTTTATCCCTCTTGTCGCTGCCCCCTTGGGCCTCGCATCGGAGCTGCTCAATAGTGCGGACATGGTCCACTACATCCAGGAATGAGCGGCCCGCTGAGACTAAAGACTGAGTCTCAATCCGCAATTGTAGTCTCAAACCCCGAACAAAACAACGAACCCTCTCCTCCTCAGTAGCTAATATTATGGCGGCATACCTGGTGAGCTCGTGGAATCGGGCCTCATACTCTGATACTGTCATGGAGCCCTGCTCTAACCGAGAAAATTGATCTCTGAGCTGATCTCTGAGATGATCTCTGATGCTTCTCGGAATAAATCGGGCCAAGAAGGCCTCTGAAAACTCAGTCCATGTGACCGGTGGAGACCCAGCTGGCCTGGTCTCTAAGTATGTACGCCACTGCTGCCTGGCTGGACCATCTAGCTGGTAAGCGGTGAAGTCTTCTCCTCTCAACTCCATAAAACCCAAAGTTTATAGCCGCTCGCGGCAAGTAAGTAGAAACTCGTGGGCATCCTCACCCACACTCCCAGAAAACCTCGGCGGTGATAGTCTAAGGAACACCCCGAGCATCTTCTGCTCCCGAAGTGGCATGACGCCCTCCAACTGGTAAGGCTGAACAACCGGTGCCACTGGTACAGGCTGGCCCTGCTGTACTGGAGCGGCTGGAGATGGGTCCTGCTGCATACCCCCAATGGCAGCTAGTATCTGTACGAGCATAGCCTTTATACCTGGAGCTGCCACAGGCTCGGGCGGTGGCTAGGCTGGTTCTGGGCCCATCGGTTGCTGCTGTACTGGAGCTGCTGGTGTCTCTATCACCGGCTACGGAGTTTGCTCTCAGTCCTGGGCTGGTGCTGCTCTAGGTCGGCCTCTACCCCTAGCTGGGGTCCTACCACGCGTGCGAGCCATCCCCATAAAGGAGTGGAACAAGTAAGATTTTTTTCAGAAACCGATAAGACACACAATGCACGACTGTGATACAAAAGCGACACGTTCCTTAAGACATACTGTAGCCTCACGAAGATAAGTAACGGACGTCTCCGTACCAATGTGCAGGACTCTACTAGACGTTAGCTCTGTACAAGTGAGACCGACGAACCTGGGGCTCTGATACCAATTTGGCAAGACCCAATTTCTCAGGTCCTGATGGCGCCTACTATATGACCCACCAGTAGGCAAGACGACCCATATCCCGGAACTCGAAGTAATGGGATGTTATGGTAGAAAACGACCAATCAACCTAAAATAGGAATAAATATAACAAGAACATGCAATGAACGGGTGGAAGCGACTAGACCTATATACACAAAATGAATTGCTCCCAAAACTTGGAAGTCACTTGTACAGAGCTACTAACAAAAGTACAAGTCCTAAAAGTGGACCACAGAAACAAGGTGTCTCAAAAGGCAAAAGACAAGCAAAAGTAAGTACAGAAGGAGACGGGTAAATCCAGGACGTTGTGTGCTCACCCTTGCCTCCGATCACGACCGCCGGTGGCTCGAACCAACGTCGGTAGCTAGTACTCGAATCTGCTTCACGAAAACAGATGCAGAGTGTAGTATGAGTACCAAATCAACATGTACCCAGTAGGCGTCAGGCCGACTGAGCAAGATAAGCAAAAGTGAACTGAAATGCAAATAAAGGGTCACAATCAAGGGCAAAAGAGTAGTAAATGTGGGTATGTACAGGAGCGTACAGGAAACTAAGACAAGGAATCTAACTAACTCCGTCGGGCTCCCATAAACCCGACGGGTACGCTCGTGCACAATAAAAGATACCACCTGCACGGACACCCATAAACCCGGCAGATGCACCGGCAGTTGAAGTAAAATAATGGAGCTATATGGTCTACCACAATATTACCAATTTTCGGGCTTTAACTGAACCATTCCCAATTATATTTCAAGATCTCATTACGTCCCTGACTTTAATCGGAACATCTCCAACCTACAAAACCTCAACCTACATATGAGACTAATCAGGACTAAACTGAAGCTTCAGTAGGGAATTATGAATGCAACACGTGCAAGTTGGACCACGGACACGAACCGGGTACTATAGCTAATGAGTAATTCTATATGGGCTGCACCACGGACTGAAACCAGGTGTTGTAGCCAAAGGTCGGGCACGGGTGGGCTGGACCACGGACTCTAACCGGGTGCTGTAGCCAAAATCATATCACAGGTAAGCTGGACCACGGAATCTAACCGGGTACTGTAGCCAATAGAAAAGAAGGGCATTATGGATACAAGGTCATAAGCTGAGTTACCGCCTAGCTAAGGCTCAGACTATCAGACTCAAGTCTGCTATATCAGTCTACAAGGAGCTGACCGCCCGAAACGACGTCGGAAAAAGTTCTACTGCCTAACGGCATCCGTTACCTAGCAAGTCTATGCCAACACTAGTCTAAGCCTAGACTAAGGCCAAACATACTTCATATCAAGATTATCATATACACCACAAGGTATGGATGTTCAATAATATCAAGAGTCATGCTGTCATAATTCAACAATTTCCCGAAATAAGGGCTAAAGGCAGGAATTATAAAAATTTAGCATACCCGACACCCGAACCCCTCCATACTCAAGCAAATCAATAAACAAATGCCTAAACATGCTCAATCTCACGAGAGAAAGCCATAGCCTACCTGAAAGCCGATCACGCATGCTCCAACTCACGGTACCAGATCTTTTCCTCTCCGAACGGTCTCCAAATGCTTCCCCACTAACAAAAGGTTAATCACCTTGTCATTACAAATATATTGACACTAAAATTATATTTTTCGGAGACACACGAAAATTATATTTTTCGGAGACGGACCGAAATTGGGTGTAAATCGGGATTGTGGGACCCACAATTGGAATCCAAAAAACGAATCCGTGAAAACGTCCCAAATACCTTACTAAACTAATACCCCAAAATTTAGCACAAAAAGATGCCTAAAACATAGCAAATCAGCCCCAACGATTAAAATCATTAATAAGTCTTGACTTACGACTTGGCAGCACCTTGATCACCTATTTCTGAAAAAACGAGACCCTTCCAACCCAAAAATATTATACCACGACGATCCTTGCGAAAAATTCTACAAGTTAGCCTCAAGAATGACTCAAAACGGACCTAAGATGATCAAGATCTAACCTTTCAAAGTTCAACAACAATTCATTCCGAAAAATCACTCTAGCAGTAGCTAAATTCGATTCCTTACCTCAAACGAAGGCTCCCCTCGCGTTTCTGAGCTCACCACTAGATTCTGCATGAAATTCTCTTGAAATTAGCCTTTTGAATCACCTAATTTGAGCTTAAAATGGATGAGATATCTATGTTTGTAGATGAGGGAAAAAAATGGACGAAAATTGTCCTTAAATCTGGAAATTTTCAACAACGCTGCCACCTGGCGTCGCGTGGCTCTGCCACGTCACCACCGCGTTAGTATTCAACAACTCTTCAAACTTAAATTTCGATGTTCCGGACTCGTTCTGAATCGTAAAAACACAAACCATATATGGAGTCTGATTGGAAATGATATTTCAGACTCAACGGTGTAGTGGGAATTTCAATTGGAGATCGCTTCGATGAAAAGTGGGTCCCACACCCAATATCGTTTTGAGCAAGATTCCACAACGGGAATCTAAAGCCTCGGGAAGTGAACAAAGGGTCGTTCTAGACCAAAATCGATGTGAACTGTGGGCCCCGGTCTGAGATGATGGAAACAGGCACACCATGAAGACGAACCACCTCTCGAATGTAGATACGGGCTAATCTCTCAGCACTGTAGGAAGTATGGCCAGGAATGAAGTGTGCTGACTTGGTCAATCGATCCACGATGACCCAAATACTATCAAGACCATGGGAAGTGCGGGGTAATCCTACAACGAAGTACATGGTGATCCTTTACCATTTCCACTCAGGAATGGGTAATCTCTGAAGCTCGCCACCAGGACTCAAATGCTCGGCCTTAAACTGCTGACAACTCAAGCAACGCGATACATAATCCGTAATATCTCTCCTCATGCTCTAGCTGAAGCTGCATAAAAGTGGGCCTGTGCTCCACTACCCTGTGCATCGGCTCTGCCCCCTAACCTGCCTCCTCGAGGACCACCCCGTATACCCTGGTGACCACCCCTGCGGTCCTGTCCCTGGCCTCCACCTCTAGCTGGAGCTGGCGTATGCCTAGCTGCCTGTGGAGCGGGTAAGGCTAACCTGCGATGAGGACACTCACGGGCCAAATGATCTAACTCCCCACACTCATAGCACCCCTGGGACTGTCGACTGAGAGCTGGAGGTCGGCTACAACGGCCAGAAGAGTCCATCTGAGAACTATCTCGGCCCCGACTAGGACCGGAACTAAAACCAATAGGGCGGTGCCGATCACATTCCGATGCCTGGAGATAAGCCTGGAAGGGGCGACTAGACTGACCCGACTGAAACCTATGCTGAGATCTTTCATAAGACTTTAGGGGTCCGAAACGGCGCCTATCATGACTATCCTCCTGTCTATCCCTCTTGTCTCTGCCGCCTTGCGCCTCGCAACAGAGCTGCTCAATAGTGCGGACATGGTCCACTACATCCAGAAAATGGGCGGCCCGCTGAGACTAAAGACTTAGTCTCAATCCGCAATTGTAGTCTCAAACCCCGAACAAAACAACGAACCCTCTCCTCCTCAGTAGCTTATATCATGGCGCCATACCTGGAGAGCTCGTGGAATCGGGCCTCATACTCTGATACTGTCATGGAGCCCTGCTCTAACCGAACAAACTGATCTCTGAGTCTATCTCTGATGTTTCTGGGAATAAATCAGGCCGAGAAGGCCTCTGAAAGCTTAGTCCATGTGACCGGTGGAGACCCAGCTAGCATGGTCTCTAAGTATGTACGCCACTACTGCCTGGCTGGACCGTCTAGCTGGTAAGCGGTGAAGTCTTCTCCTCTCAACTCCATAAAACCCAAAGTCTGTAGCCGCTCGCGGCAAGTAAGTAGAAACTCGTGGGCATCCTCACCCACAGCCCCTGAAAACCTCGGAAGTGATAGTCTAAGGAACACCCCGAGCATCTTCTGCTCCCGAAGTGGCATGACGCCCTCCAACTCGTAAGGCTGAACAACCGGTGCCGTTGGTACAGGCTAGCCCTGCGGTACTGGAGCGGCTGGAGCTGGGTCCTGCTGCATACCCCCAATGGCAGCTAGTATCTGTACGAGGATCACATATATACCTAAAGCTTCCACAGGCTCGGGCGGTGGCTGGGCTAGTTCTGGGCCCATCGGTTGCTGCTGTGTTGGAGCTGCTGGTGGCTCTATTACCGGCTACGGAGTTTGCTGTCGGTCCTGGGCTGGTGTTGCTCTAGGTCGGCCTCTATCCCTAGCTGGGGCACTACCACGCGTGCGAGCCATCCCTGTAAAGGAGTGGAACAAGTAAGATTTTAAGAAACCGATAAGACACACACTGCACGAAAGTGATACAAAAGCGTTACGTTCCGTAAGACATACTGTAGCCTCCCGAAGATAAGTAACGGACGTCTCCGTACCGATGTCCAGGACTCTACCAGACGTTAGCTCTGTACAAGTGAGACCGACGAACCTGGGGCTCTGATACCAATTTGTCAAGACCCAATTTCTCAGGTCCTGATGGCGCCTACTATATGACCCACCAGTAGGCAAGCCGACCCATATCCC
>NW_006239782.1:50499-56690 GCF_000226075.1 Solanum tuberosum
CCCACCAGCAGGTAAGCCAACCCGTAACCCGAAACAACAAGTAATGGGTCTGAGGGTAGAAATTAAACAAGTGTAGGAAAATAACAACATAAACAGGCGGAAGCAACCCAAAACATCTGTAGCTAATAGAAAAGCAGGGCATTATGGATACAAGGTCATAAGCTGAGTTACCGCCTAGCTAAGGCTCAGAATTTCAGACTCATGTCTGCTATATCAGTCTACAAGGAGCTGACCGCCCTAAACGACGTAGGTAAAAGTTCTACTACCTAACGGCATCCGAAACCTCGCAAGTCTATGGCAACACTAGTCTAAGCCTAGACTAAGGCCAAACATACTTCAAATCAATATTATCATATACACCACAAGGTATGGATGTTCAATAATATCAAGAGTCATGCTGTCATAATTCAACAATTTCCCGAAATAAAGGCTAAGGCAGGAATTATAAAAATTTAGCATGCCCGACATCCGAACCCCTCCATACTCAAGCAAATCAATAAACAATTGCCTAAAAATGCTCAATCTCACGAGGGGGAAGCCATAGCCTACCTGAAATCCAATCACGCGTGCTCCAACTTACGGTACCAGAGCTTTTCCCCTCCGAACGGTCTCCAAATGCTTCCCCACTATCAAAAGGTTAATCACCTTGTCGTTACGAACATGTCGACACCAAAAATTATATTTTTCGGAGACGGACCGAAATTGGGTGTAAATCGGGATTGTGGGACCCACAATTGAAATCTCGAAAACGAATCCGTGAAAACGTCCCAAATACCTTACTAAACTATTACCCCAAAATTTAGCACAAAAAGATTCCTAAAACATAGCAAATCAGCCCCAACAATTAAAATCATTAATAAGTCTTGACTTACGACTTGGCAGCCCCTTGATCACCAATTTTGAAACACACCTCAACCAAAAATATTATACCACGACGATCCTTGCGAAAAATTCTACAAGTTAGCCTCCAGAATGACTCAAAACGGACCTAAGATGATCAAGATCTAACCTTTCAAAGTTCAACAACAATTCATTCCGAAAAATCACTCTAGCAGTAGCTAAATTGGATTCCTCAACTCAAACGAAGGCTCCCCTCGCGTTTCTGAGCTCAACTCTAGATTCCGCACGAAATTCTCTTGAAATTAGCCTTTTGAATCACCTAATTTGAGCTTAAAATGGAGGAGATATCTATGTTTGAAGATGAGGGGAAAAAATGGACAAAAATTGTCCTTAGATCTTGAAATTTTCAACAACACTGACACCTGACGTCGCGTGGCTCTGCCACGTCACCACCGCGTTATTATTCAACAACTCTTCAAACTTAAATTTCGATGTTCTGGACTCGTTCTGAATCGGAAAAACACAAACCATATATGGAGTCTGATTGGAAATGATATTTCGGACTCAACGGTATAGTGGGAATTTCCATTGGAGATCGCTTCGATGAAAAAAGTGGGTCCCACAGCCAGTATTGTTTTGAGCAAGATTCCACAACGGGCATCTAAAGCCTCGGGAAGTGAACAAAGGGCGTTCTAGACCAAAATCGATATTCTGAAGCTAACCTAGCTGTCAGAATTTTCATCTGAGCACGTCTTCCAAGAAGGTTGACCAAAGTCAACTTTTCAAGTTATAAAATCTCAAAAACAGGGAATCGGGCCTAAAATCCAAACGAACGACCAGGATATCGAATAGTCAGTGCCAGCAAGTCATAAATGACCTGGGGTCGCTACAGGAACGCTCTAAACGATGAAATGAATTCTTTAATGACCTGGAGGGTCATTACAATATCCACTACTAAAAGAACTTTCGCCCGCGAAAGTAAGAGTCAAGAAGTACCTGAAGGCTCAAACAAGCTTTCGTCCGCGAAAGTAAGAGTCAAGAAGTACCTGAAGGCTCAAATAAGCCGTGGAACTGCGCCCGCATCTCATGCTCGGTCTCCCAGGTAGCCTCCTCAACTGGACGATGTCTCCAATGGACCTCAATCACAGGAATGGCTCTGGATCGCAACCGTTTGACATCTCTGGCCAAAATAGCAACTGGCTCCTCAATGTATCTCAAAATGTCATCCAAGTCAACTGCATAATACTGAATCACATAGGACTCATCTGGAACATACCGGCGCAACTTCGAAACATGAAAAACTGGGTGAATAGCAGTAAAGGTCGGGGGCAAAGCGAACTCATATGTGACCTCTCCAACTGTCCTCAATATTCCAAAAGGACCTATATACCTGGGGCTAAGTTTACCCCGCGTCCCAAATCTCAATACAGCATTCATGGGCGACACACGAAGGAATACTCTATCACCAACAGCAAATTTCAACAGTCGACGCCTACGGTCTGCATAACTCTGATGTCTACTCTGGGTTGTCCTGAGCCTATCTTGAATCACCCTCACATGATCTAAAGACTCTCGCATCAAGTCTGTATCGTGCGGCCTGGGCTCTATAGACTCAAACCAATCAACTGGAGAGCGACAAGGCCTACCATATAAGGCCTCAAATGGGGCCATCTGAATACTCGAGTGGTAGCTGTTGTTGTACGCAAACTCTGCCAAAGGCAAATACTGGTCACACTGATCCCGAAAATCCATAACACAAGCCCGCAACATGTCCTGAAGAACTTGAATCGTGCGCTCCGACTGACCATCAGTCTGCGGGTGGAAAGTTGTACTAAGGTCAACACGGGTACCCAACTCATCTTGGAAGGTCCTCCAGAAGCTAGATGTGAACTGTGGGGCCCGGTCTGAGATGATGGAAACAGGCACACCATGAAGACGAACCACCTCTCAAATGTAGATATGGGCTAACCTCTCAGCACTGTCGGTAGTATAGACAGGAATAAAGTGTGCTGACTTGGTCAATCGATCCACGATGATCCAAATACTATCAAGACCATGGGAAGTGCGGGGTAATCCTACAACGAAGTCCACGGTGATCGTCTACTATTTCCACTCAGGAATGGGTAATCTCTGAAGCTCACCACCAGGACTCAAATGCTCGGCCTTAAACTGCTGACAACTCAGGCAACGCGATACATAATCCGCAATATCTCTCCTCATGCCGCTCCACCAGTAGTGCAGTCTCAAGTCCCGATAC
The DNA here is from genome assembly GCF_000226075.1 of Solanum tuberosum. Lineage (NCBI taxonomy): Eukaryota > Viridiplantae > Streptophyta > Magnoliopsida > Solanales > Solanaceae > Solanum > Solanum tuberosum. Next base: position 53,597 of record NW_006239782.1, read on the forward strand.
ATATTAGCTGTGCCCGGATGAATAGAATATTTGGACTCATGGGCCTCGGTAAGAATCATTTGAATCAAACCCCAAACTCTTGGAACACAAATTCGATCACCAAATCTTAAAACCCCATCTAAATCTAAGGTAGCCAGGCCAGTGTCACCTCCCAAAACTCGATCTCGAAGTGCCACTAAGTCCTAGTCTCAAGTCCCGATACATATTAGCTGTGCCCGGATGAATAGAATATTTGGACTCATGGGCCTACGGTAAGAATCATTGAATCAAACCCCAAACTCTTAGGAACACAAATTCGATCACCAAATCTTAAAACCCCATCTAAATCTAAGGTAGCCAGGCCGGTGTCATCAAGTCTATGAACGCGGCAGTGGCATTAGTCAACCCAAAAGACATCACTAGGAACTCATAGTGGCTGTAACGAGTCCTAAATGTAGTTTTAGGGACGTCCGCTGCCCTAATCCTCAACTGATGATAGTCGGATCTTAAATCAATCTTAGAAAATACCACGGCACTATGAAGTTGGTCAAATAGATCATCAATCCTAGGCATGGGGTAAAGGTTCTTCACCGTCACCTTGTTCAACTGCCTACAGTCGATGCACAATCGAAGTGTACCGTCCTTCTTCTTCACGAAGAGGACTGGGGCACCCCTAGGCGATACACTAGACCGAATGAATCCCTTATCTAAGAGATCCTGAATCTGAACACTGAGCTCCTTGAGCTATACGGGGGCCATACGGTACGGTGTTATAGAAATGGGCTTAGTGCCCGGCTCTACTTCAATAGGAAAGTCAATGTCACGATCAGGAGGGAGACCAGGCAGATTGGGAGGAAACACATCTGTAAACTCTCGAAAAATAGGTAACGAATCAACGGTAGGACCCTCCCAACTAACCTCTCTAACATAAGCTAAATAAGCCAAACACCCACTAGCCATCAACCTCTGGGCCCGAACAAAAGATATCACCCCAACTGGCATGCGACTACAAGCGCCCCGCCACACCACTGGTGGAATACTAGGCACGGCTAAAGTAACGGTCTTGGCATAGCAATCCAATACCGCACGATGGGGGGATAACCAATCCATACCCAAAATCAAATCAAAATCCACCATGTCAAGCAAAATGAGATCAACACTCGCCTCTGAATAGTCACCACACAGGATCTAAATACCTAATCCACTACTGAAGACTCACCTTACCGGGGTGGAAACACGTAACGGCTCAACCAATAGCTCTGGGCTCATACTCAATCGAGCAGCACAATAAACAGATATATAAGAATAAGTAGAGCTTGGATCAAATAAGGTGGATGCGGGTTGATGGCATAATAACACTGTACCTGTAATAACATCGTCCGAGGTCTCAACATCTAGTCTAGCTGAAGCTGCATAAAAGTGGGCCTGTGCTCCACTACCCTGTGCATCGGCTCTGCCCCCTAACCTGCCTCCTCGGGGACCACCCCGTATACCCCTGGTGACCACCCCTGCGGTCTTGTCCCGGGCCTCCGCCTCTAGCTGGAGGTGCTGGCGCTGGCGTATGCCTAGCTGCCTGTGGAGCGCGTAAGGCTAACCTGCGATGGGGACACTCGCGGGCCCAATGATCTAAATCTCCACACTCATAGAACCCCTGGGACTGTCGACTGAGAGCTGGAGGTCGGCTACCCCGGCCAGAAGAGCCCATCTGAGATCTATCTCGGTTCCCACTAGGACCGAGACTTAAACCAATAGGGCGGTGCTGATCACCCTCCGATGCCTGGAGAGAGGCTTGGAAAGGGCGACTAGACTAACCCGACCGAAACCTCTACTGAGATCTTTCATAAGACTCTCGGGGTCTGAAACGGCGCCTATCATGACTATCTTCCTGTTTAGCCCTCTTGTCGCTGCCTCCTTGGCCCTCACAACAGAGCTGCTCAATAGTGCGTACATGGTCCACTACATCCAGAAATGAGCGGCCCGCTGAGACTAAAGATTGAGTCTCAATCCGCAATTGTATTCTCAAACCCCGAACAAAACAACGAACCCTCTCCTCCTCAGTAGCTAATATCATGGCAGCATACCTGGAGAGCTCGTGGAATCGGGCCTCATACTCTGATACTGTCATGGAGCCCTGCTCTAACCGAGCAAACTGATCTCTAAGCTGATCTCTGATGCTCCAGGGAATAAATCGGGCAAAGAAGGCCTCTGAAAACTCAGTCCATGTGACCGGTGGAGACCCAGCTGACCTGGTCTCTAAGTATGTACGCCACCACTGCCTGGCGGGACCGTCTAGCTGGTAAGCGGTGAAGTCTGCTTCTCTCGACTCCATAAAACCCAAAGTCTCTGGCCGCTCGCGGCAACAATTCGATTCCTTACCTCAAACGAAGGCTCCCCTCACGTTTCTGAGCTCACCTCTAGATTCCGCACGAAATTCTCTTGAAATTAGCCTTTTGAATCACCTAATTTGAGCTTAAAATGGAGGAGATATCTATGTTTGAAGATGAGGGGAAAAAATGGACGAAAATTGTCCTTAAATCTGGAAATTTTCAACAACGCTGCCACCTGACGTCGCGTGGATCTGCCACGTCACCACCGCGTTAGTATTCAACAACTCTTCAAACTTAAATTTCGATGTTCCGGACTCGTTCTGAATCGTAAAAACACAAACCATATATGGAGTCTGATTGGAAATGATATTTCGGACTCAACGGTATAGTGGGAATTTCCATTGGAGATCGGTTCGATGAAAATTGGGTCCCACACCCAGTATCGTTATGAGCCAGATTCCACAACGGGCATCTAAAGCCTCGGGAAGTGAACAAAGGGTAGTTCTAGACCAAAATCGATATTCCGAAGCTAACCTAGCTGTCAAAATTTTCATCTGAGCACGTCTTCCAAGAAGGTTGACCAAAGTCAACTTTTCAAGTTATAAAATCTCCAAAACAGGGAATGGGGCCTAAAACCCAAACGAACAACCAGGAGATCGAATAGTCAGTGCCAGCAAGTCATATATGACTTTGGGTCGCTACAGGAACGCTCTAAACGATAAAATGAATTCTTTAATTTAAAAATGACCTGGAGGGTCATTGCAATATCCACTACTAAAAGGACTTTC
>NW_006239782.1:56984-70647 GCF_000226075.1 Solanum tuberosum
ACAAACCATATATGGAATCTGATTGGAAATGATATTTCTTACTCAAGGGTGAAGTCCGAATTTCCATTGGAGATTGCTTCGATGAAAAGTGGGTCCCACACCCAGTATCATTTTGAACCAGATTCCACAACTGCTATCTAAAATCTCGGGAAGTGAACAAAGGGTCGTTCTAGACAAAAATTGATATTCCGAAGCTAACCTAGCTGTCAGAATTTTCATCTAAGAACGTCTTCCAAGAAGATTGACCAAATTCAACTTTTCAAGTTATAAAATCTCCAAAACAGGGAAACGGGCCTAAAACCCAAACGAACGACCAGGCGACCGAACAGTCAGTGCCAGCAAGTCATAAATGACCTGGGGTCGTACATGAACGCTCTAAACAATGGAATGAATGCTTTAATTACAGTAACCACTACTAAAAGAACTTTCGTCCGCGAAAGTAAGAGTCAAGAAGTACCTGAAGGCTCAAATAAGCCGTGGAACTGCGCCCGTATCTCATGCTCGGTCTCCCAGGTAGCCTCCTCAACTGGACGATGTCTCCAATGGACCTCAATCAAAGTAATGGCTCTGGAACGCAACCGTCTGACATCTATGGCCAAAATAGCAACTGGCTCCTCAATGTATCTAAAACTGTCATCCAAGTCAACTGCATCATACTGAATCACATGGGACTCATCTGGAACATACAGGCGTAACATCGAAACATGAAAAACTGGGTGAATAGCTGAAAAGGTCGGGGTTAAAGCCAACTCATATCTGACCTCTCCAACTGTCCTCAATATCTCAAAAGGACCTACATACCTGGAGCTAAGTTTTCCCCGCGTCCCAAATCTCATTACACCCTTCATGGGCGACACACGGAGGAATACTCTATCACCAACAACAAATTTCAACAGTCAACGCCTACGGTCCGCATAACTCTGATGTCTACTCTGGGCTGTACCGAGCCTATCTTGAATCACCCTCACATGATCTAAAGCCTCTCGCATCAAGTCTGTATCGTGCGGCCTGGGGCTCTGTTAATAACTCAAACCAACCAACTGAAGAGCGACAACGCCTACCATATAAGGCCTCGAATGGGGCCATCTAAATATTCGAGTGGTAGCTGTTGTTGTACGCAAACTCTGCCATAGGCAAATACTGGTCTGACTGACCCCCAAAATCCATAACACAAGCCCGCAACATGTCCTCAAGAACCTGAATCGTGCACTCTGACTGACCAGCAGTCTACGGGTGGAAAGCTGTACTAAGGTCAATACGGATACCCAACTCATCCGGGAAGGTCCTCCAGAAGCTAGATGTGAACTGTGGGCACCGGTCTGAGATGATAGAAAAAGGCACCCCATGAAGACGAACCACCTCTCGAATGTAGATACGGGCTAACCTCTCAGCACTGTAGGAAGTATGGACAGGAATGAAGTGTGCTGACTTGGTCAATCGATCCACGATGACCCAAATACTATAAAGACCACGGCAAGTGCGGGATAATCCTACAACGAAGTCCATGGTGATCCTCTCCCATTTCCACGCAGGAATGGGTAATCACTGAAGCTCGCCACCAAGCCTCAAATGCTCGGCCTTAACCTGCTGACAACTCAAGCAACGCGATACATAATCCGCAATATCTCTCCTCATGACGCTCCACCAGTAGTGCTGTCTCAAGTCCCGATACATCTTAGTTGTGCTTGGATGAATAGAATATTTGTACTCATGGGCCTCGGTAAGAATCATCTGAATCAAACCCCCAACTCTTGGAACACAAAGTCGATCACCAAATCGTAAAACCCCATCTAAATCTAAGGTAGCCAGGCCGGTGTCACCTCTCAAAACTCGATCTCGAAGTGCTACTACGTCCTCATCCTCAAACTGACGGCTACGAATGCGATCCAGCAGAGATGACTGAGCATCCACATAAGCTAGTACACACCGGGAATCAGAGATATCAAGCCGTATCATCCAGTTAGCTAAGGACTGGATGTCCAAAGCTAATGGTCGCTCCGTAGTAGAAAGAAAGGCTAGACTACCCATACTCACTGCCTTCCGACTCAAGGCATCCGCTAGTACATTCGCCTTGCCTAGATGGTAGAGAATAGAGAGGTTCCATAGTCCTTCAGGAGCTCAAGATCAGTATAGATCTTGCATCGAACTCCATACAGGTAATGCCTCCAAATCTTAAGCGCAAAAACTACCGCCGCCAACTCTAAGTCATGAGTGGGGTAGGTACGCTCGTGCGGCTTAAGCTGCCCTGCTGCATCAGTACACAACCCAACCAATGCCCGGATGGCATCACAATAAACAGTGAACCCCTTTCCCTCAAATGGAAGAATCAATATATGAGCGGTGGTAAGCAACTCCTTATGCCTCAGAAATCTCCTCTCACAAAACGGAACATCCTGGCGAGTCAACCGAGTCAAAGGTGCTGCTATAGTAGAAAATCTCTCATAAAATGCCTGTAGTAGCCTGCCAATCTGATGAAGCTACGAATCTCAGTCATAGAGGTGGGCCTGGCCCAATCACGAATGGCCTCAACCTTAGCGGGATCTACCATAATGCCATCCTTAGACACCACGTGCCCCAAGAATGCTACGGACTCAAGCCAAAACTCGCACTTTGAGAACTTGGCATAAAGTCGCTGGCCTCTCAAAGTCTGGAGCACTATCCTCAAATGTTGCTCATGCTCCTCCCAGCTCCGCGAGTATACTACAATGTCATCTATGAAGACTATGACAAACGAATCCAAGTACGGCCTAAACACCCTAGTCATCAAGTCCATGAACACGGCAGTGGCGTTAGTCAACCCAAAAGACATCACTAGGAACTTATAGTGGCTGTAACGAGTCCTAAATGTAGTTTTAGGGAAGTCCGCTGACCTAATCCTCAACTGCTGATAGCCGGATCTTAAATCAATCTTAGAAAATACCACGGCCACCCTGAAGTTGGTCAAATAGATCATCAATCCTAGGCATGGGTAACGGTTCTTCACCGTCACCTTGTTCAACTGCTTGTAGTCGATGCACAATCGCAGTGTACTGTCCTTCTTCTTCACGAAGAGGACTGGGGCACCCCAAGGCGATACACTAGGCCGAATGAACCCCTTATCTAAGAGATCCTGAATCTGAACACTGAGCTCCTTGAGCTCTACGGGGGCCACATGGTACGATGGTATAGAAATGGGCTTAGTGCCCGGCTCTACTTCAATAGGAAAGTCAATGTCACGATCAGGAGGGAGACCAGGAAGATCGGGAGGAAACACATCTGTAAACTCTCGAAAAATAGGTACCGAATCAACGGTAGGACCCTCCCTACTAACATCTCTAACATAAGCTAAATAAGCCAAACACCCGCTAGCTAGCCATCAACCTTTGGGACCGAAAAAACGATATCACCCCAACTGGCGTGCGACTACAAGTGCCCCGCCACACCAATGGTGGAATACTAGGCACGGCAAAAGTAACGGTCTTGGCATAGCAATCCAAGACCGCACGGTGGGGGGATAACCAATCCATACCCAAAATCAAATCAAAATCCACCATGTCAAGCAAAATGAGATCAACCCTCGCCTCTGAATAGTCACCACACAGGATCTAAATACCTAATCCACTACTAAAGACTCACCTACCGGGGGTGAAACACGAAACGGCTCAACCAATAGCTCTGGGCTCATACTCAATCGACGAGCCTAATAAACAAATATATAAGAATAAGTAGAGCCTGGATCAAATAAGATGGATGCGGGTTGATGGCATAATAACACTGTGCCTAGGATAACATCGTCTGAGGTCTCAGCATCTGCTCTAGCTGAAGCTGCATAAAAATGGGCCTGTGCTCTACTACCCTGTGCATCGGCTCTGCCCCCTAACCTGCCTCCTCGGGGACAACCCCTTATACCTTGGTGACCATCCTTGCGGTCCTGTCCCTGGCCTCCGCCTCTAGCTGGAGGTGCTGGCGCTGGCCTATGCCTAGCTGCCTGTGGAACGGATAAGGCTAACCTGCGATGGGGACAGTCGCGGGCCCAATGATCTAATTCCCCATACTCACAGCACCCCTGGGACTGTCGACTGATAGCTGGAGGTCGGCTACCACGGCCAGAAGAGCCCATCTGAGAACTATCTCGGCCCCGACTAGGACCGGAACTAAAAGCAATAGGGCGGTGCCGATCACTCTCCGATGCCTGGAGAGAGGCCTAGAAGGGGCGACTAGACTGACCCGACTGAAACCTCTGCTGAGATCTTTCATAAGACTCTAGGGGTCAGAAACGGCGCCTATCATGACTATCCTCCAGTCTAGCCCTCTTGTCGCTGCCCTCATGGGCCTCGCAACGGAGCTGCTCAATAGTGCTGACATGGTCCACTACATCCAGAAATGAGCGACCCGCTGAGACTAAAGACTGAGTCTCAATCCGCAATTGTAGTCTCAAACACCGAACAAAACAACGAACCCTCTCCTCCTCACTAGCTAATATCATGGCGGCATACTTCGAGAGATCGTGGAATCGGGCCTCATACTCTGATACTGTCATGGAGCCCTGCTCTAACCGAGGAAACTGATCTCTAAGATGATCTCTGATGCTCCTGGGAATAAATCGGGCCAAGAAGGCCTCTGAAAACTCAGTCCATGTGACCGGTGGAGACCCAGCTAGCCTGGTCTCTAAGTATGAAGGGCACCACTACCTGGCGGGACCGTCTAGCTGGTAAGCGGTGAAGTCTGCTCCTATCGACTCCATAAAACCCAAAGTCTGTAGCCGCTCGCGGCAAGTAACTAGAAACTCGTGGGCATCCTCCCCCACTGCCCCAGAAAACCTCGGAGGTGATAGTCTAAGGAACACCCCGAGCATCTTCTGCTCCCGTAGTGGCATGACGCCCTCCAAATCGTCCTATAGCTAATGAGTCAACCTATATGGGCTGGACCACGGACTCGAACCGGGTACTATAGCTAATGAGTCAACCTATATCGGCTGGACCACGGACTCGAAACAGGTGCTGTAGCCAAAGGTCAGGCATGGGTGGGCTGGACCACGGACTCTAACCGGGTACTGTAGCTAAGCCTGGACATAAGTAAGCTGGACCACGGACTCTAACCGGGTACTGTAGCTAAGCCTGGACATAAGTAAGCTGGACCACGGACTCTAACCGGGTACTGTAGCTAAGCCTGGACATAAGTAAGCTGGACCACGGACTCTAACCGGGTACTGTAGCTAAGCCTGGACATAAGTAAGCTGGACCACGGACTCTAACCGGGTACTGTAGCTAAGCCTGGACATAAGTAAGCTGGACCACGGACTCTAACCGGGTACTGTAGCTAAGCCTGGACATAAGTAAGCTGGACCACGGACTCTAACCGGGTACTGTAGCTAAGCCTGGACATAAGTAAGCTGGACCACGGACTCTAACCGGGTACTGTAGCTAAGCCTGGACATAAGTAAGCTGGACCACGGACTCTAACCGGGTACTGTAGCTAAGAATCAACATCCAACCATACGTCGCGGGAAATTATCACCAAACCGATTACCATAAATAATCATTTCAGTCCAACTTTCATATACCCCAAATCGCCGAGGAAGTATCCAATAGTGAGTAAGCTAGACCACGGACTTTAACCGGGTACTATAGCCGATAGAAAAACAAGGCATTATGGCTACAAGGTCATAAGCTGAGTTACCGCCTAGCTAAGGCTCAGAATTTCAGACTCATGTCTGCTATATCAGTCTACAAGGAGCTGACCGCCCTAAACGACGTAGGAAAAAGTTCTACTACCTAACGGCATCCGAAACCTCGCAAGTCTATGGCAACACTAGTCTAAGCCTAGACTAAGGTCAAACATACTTCAAATCAATATTATCATATACACCACAAGGTATGGATGTTCAATAATATCAAGAGTCATGCTGTCATAATTCAACAATTTCCCGAAATAAAGGCTAAGGCAGGAGTTATAAAAATTTAGCATGCCCGACACCCGAACCCCTCCATACTCAAGCAAATCAATAAAAAAATTAGCCTAAAAATGCTCAATCTCACGAGGGGGAAGCCATAGCCTACCTGAAAGCCGATCACGCGTGCTCCAACTCACGGTACCGGAGCTTTTCCCCTCCGAACGGTCTCCAAATGCTTCCCCACTATCAAAAGGTTAATCACCTTGTCATTACGAATATGTCGACACCAAAATTATATTTTTCGGAGACGGACCGATATTGGGTGTAAATCGGGATTGTGGGACCCACAATTGAAATCCCGAAAACGAATCCGTGAAAACGTCCCAAATACCTTACTAAACTAATACCCCAAAATTTAGCACAAAAAAGATTCTTAAAACATAGCAAATCAGCCCCAACAATTAAAATCATTAATAAGTCTTGACTTACGACTTGGCAGCCCCTTGATCACCAATTTCTGGAAAAACGAGACCCTTCCAACCCAAAAATATTATACCACGACGATCCTTGCGAAAAATTCTACAAGTTAGCCTCCAGAATGACTCAAAACGGACCTAAGATGATCAAGATCTAACCTTTCAAAGTTCAACAACAATTCATTCCGAAAAATCACTCTAGCAGTAGCTAAATTCGATTCCTCACCTCAAACGAAGGCTCCCCTCGCGTTTCTGAGCTCAAATCTAGATTCTGCACGAAATTCGCTTGAAATTAGCCTGTTGAATCACCTAATTTGAGCTTAAAATGGAGGAGATATCTATGTTTGAAGATGAGGGGAAAAAATGGACGAAAATTGTCCTTAGATCTTGAAATTTTCAACAACGCTGACACCTGGCGTCGCGTGGCTCTGCCACGTCACCACCGCGTTATTATTCAACAACTGTTCAAACTTAAATTTCGATGGTCCGGACTCGATCTGAATCGTGAAAACACAAACCATATGTGGAATCTGATTGGAAATGATATTTCAGACTCAACGGTGAAGTGGGAATTTCCATTGGAGATCGCTTTGATGAAAAGTGGGTCCCACACCCAGTATCGTTTTGAGCCAGATTACACAACGGGCATCTAAAGCCTCGGAAAGTGAACAAAGGGTCGTTCTAGACCAAAATTGATATTTCGAAGCTAACCTAGCTGTCAGAATTTTCATTTGAGCACGTCTTCCAAGAAGGTTGACCAAAGTCAACTTTTCAAGTTATAAAATCTCCAAAACAGGGAAACGGGCCTAAAACCCAAACGAACGACCAGGCGATCCAACAGTCAGTGCCAGCAAGTCATAAATGACGTGGGGTCGCTACAGGAACGCTCTAAACGATGGAATGAATCGTTTAATTTAAAAATGACCTGGAGGGTCATTACAATATCCACTACTAAAAGAACTTTCGTCCGCGAAAGTAAGAGTCAAGAAGTACCTGAAGGCTCAAATAAGCCGTGGAACTGCGCCCGCATCTCATGTTCGGTCTCCCACGTAGCCTCCTCAACTGGACGATGCCTCCAATGGACCTTAATCACAAGAATGGCTCTGGAACGCAACCGTTTGACATCTCTGGCCAAAATTGCAACTGGCTCCTCAATGTATCTCAAACTGTCATCCAAGTCAACTTCATCATACTGAATCACATGGGACTAATCTGTAACATACCGGCGCAACATCGAAACATGAAAAACTGGGTGAATAGCAGTAAAGGTCGGGGGCAAAGCGAACTCATATGTGACCTCTCCAACTGTCCTCAATATCTCAAAAGGACCTATATAACTGGGGCTAAGTTTGCCCCGCGTCCCAAATCTTATTACACCCTTCATGGGCGACACACGGAGGAATACTCTATCACCAACAACAAATTTCAACAATCGACGCCTACGGTCTGCATAACTCTGATGTCTACTCTGGGCTGTCCTGAGCTTATCTTGAATCACCCTCACATGATCTAAAGCCTCTCGCATCAAGTCTGTACCGTGCGGCCTGGGCTCTGTAGACTCTAACCAACCAACTGGAGAGCGACAATGCCTACCATATAAGGCCTCGAATGGGGCTATCTGAATACTCGAGTGTTAGCTGTTGTTGTACGTAAACTCTGCCAAAAGCAAATACTGGTCCCATTGACCCCCAAAATCCATAACACAAGCCCGCAACATGTCCTCAAGAACCTGAATCGTGCGCTCCGACTGACCATCAGTCTGCGGGTGGAAAGCTGTACTAAGGTCAACACGGGTACCCAACTCATCCTGGAAGGTCCTCCAGAAGCTAGATGTGAACTGTGGGCCCCGGTCTGAGATGATGGAAACAGGCACACCATGAAGACGAACCACCTCTCGAATGTAGATACGGGCTAACCTCTCAGCACTGTAGGAAGTATGGCCAGGAATAAAGTGTGCTGACTTGGTCAATCGATCCAGGATGACCCAAATACTATCAAGACCATGTGAAGTGCGGGGTAATCCTACAACGAAGTCCATGGTGATCCTCTCCCATTTCCACTCAGGAATGGGGAATCTCTGAAGCTCGTCAACAGTCCTAAAATGCTCGGCCTTAACCTGCTGACAACTCAAGCAACGCGATACATAATCCGCAATATCTCTCCTCATGCCGCTCTACCAGTATTGCTGTCTCAAGTCCCGATACATCTTAGTTGTGCCCGGATGAATAGAATATTTGGACTCATGGGCCTCGGTAAGAATCATCTGAATCAAACCCCCAACTCTTGGAACACAAAGTCGATCACCAAATCGTAAAACCCCATCTAAATCTAAGGTAGCTAGGCCGGTGTCACCTCTCAAAACTCGATCTCGAAGTGCTACTACGTCCTCATCCTCAAACTGACGGCTACGAATGCGATCCAGCAGAGATGACTGAGCATCCACATAAGCTAGTACACACCGGGAATCAAGCAACGTGATACATAATTCGCAATATATCTCCTCATGCCGCTCCACCAGTAGTGCTGTTTCAAGTCTCGATACATCTTAGCTGTGTCCGGATGAATTGAATATTTGGACTCATGGGCCTCGGTAAGAATCATCTGAATCAAACCCCTAACTCTTGGAACACAAAGTCGATCACCAAATCTTAAAACCCCATCTAAATCTAAGGTAGCCATTCCGGTGTCACCTCCCAAAACTCGATCTCGAAGTCCCACTAAGTCCTCATCCTCAAACTGACGGCTGCGAATCCGATCCAGCAGAGATGACTGAGCATCCACATAAGCTAGTATCATCCAGTTAGGTAAGGACTGGATGTCCAAAGCTAATGGTCGCTACATAGTAGAAAGAAAGGCTAGACTACCCATACTCACTGCCTTCCGACTCAAGGCGTCCGCTAGTACATTCATTCGCCTTGCCTAGATGGTAGAGAATAGAGAGGTCATAGTCCTTCAGGAGCTTTATCCAACGGCGCTGTCTCGAATTAAGATCCCTCTGGCTCATAATGTACTGAAGGCTCCTGTGATCAGTACAGATCTCGCATCAAACTCCATACAGGTAATGCCTCCAAATCTTAAGCGCAAAAACTACCGCCGCCAACTCTAAGTCATGAGTGGGGTAGTTGCGCTCGTGCGGCTTAAGCTGCCTCGACGCAAAGGCAATAACGCGGCCCTGCTGCATCAGTACACAACCCAAACCAATGCCGGATGCATCACAATAAACAGTAAACCACTTGCCCTCAACTGGAAGAGTCAATATATGAGCGGTGGTATGCAACTACTTATGCCTCAGAAATCTCCTCTCACACTCCTCCGACCACACAAACGAAACATCCTGGCGAGTCAACCGAATCAAAGGCGCTGCTATAGTAGAAAATCCCTCAACAAATAGCCTGTAGTAGCCTGCCAATCCGACGAAGCTACGAATCTCAGTCATAGATGTTGGTCTGGCCCAATCACGAATAGGCTCAATCTTAGCGGGAACTACCCTAATGTCATCCTTAGACACTGCGTGCCCCAAGAATGCCTCGGACTCAAGCCAAAACTCGCACTTTGAGAACTTGGCATAAAGTCGCTGGACTCTCAAAGTCTGGAGCACTATCCTCAAATGCTGCTCATGCTCCTCCCAGCTCCGCGAGTATACTACAATGTCATCTATGAAGACTATGACAAACGAATCCAAGTACGGCCTAAACACCCTAGTCATCAAGTCCATGAACGCGGCAGTGGCGTTCGTCAACCCAAAAGACATCACTAGGAACTCATAGTGGCCGTAACTATTCCTAAATGTAGATTTAGGGACGTCCGCTGCCCTAATCCTCAACTAGTGATAAACACTGAGCTCCTTGAGCTCTACGGAGGCCATACATTACGGTGGTATAGAAATGGGCTTAGTGCCCGGCTCTACTTCAATAGGAAAGTCAATGTCACGATCAGGAGGGAGACCAGGCAGATCGGGAGGAAACACATCTGTAAACTCTCGAAAAATAGGTACTGAATCAACGGTAGGACCCTCCCTAATAACATCTCTAACATAAGCTAAATAAGCCAAACACCAGCTAGCCATCAACCTCTGGGCCCGAACAAAAGATATCACCGCAACTGGCGTGTGACTACAAGAGCCCCGCCACACCACTGGTGGAATACTAGGCACGGCTAAAGTACGGTCTTGGCATAGCAATCCTAGACCGCACGATGGGGGGATAACCAATCCATACCCAAAATGAAATCGAAATCCACCATGTCAAGCAAAATGAGATCAACACTCGCCTCTGAATAGTCACCACACAATATCTAAATACCTAATCCACTACTAAAGACTCACCTACCGGGGTCGAAACACGCAACAGCTCAACCAATAGCTCTGGGCTCATACTCAATCGAAGAGCACAATAAACAGATATAGAAGAATAAGTAGAGCCTGGATCAAATAACGTGGATGCGGGTTGATGGCATAATAACACTGTACCTGTGATAACATCGTCCGAGGTCTTAGCATCTGCTCTAGCTGAAGCTGCATAAAAGTGGGCCTGTGCTCCACTACCCTGTGAATCGGCTCTGCCCCCTAACCTGCCTCCTCGCGGACCACCCCGTATACCCTGGTGGCCACCCCTGCGGTCCTGTCCCTGGCCTCCGCCTCTAGCTGGAGGTGCTGGCGCTGGCGTATGCCAGCTGCCTGTGGAGCGGGTAAGGCTAACCTGCGATGGGGACACTCGCGGGCCCAATGATCTGACTCCCCACACTCATATCACCTTGGGATTGTCGACTGAGAGCTGGAGGTCGGCTACCCCGGCCAGAAGAGCCCATCTGAGAACTATCACACCCCCGATTAGGACCGGCAATAAAACCAATAGGGCGGTGCCGATCACCCTCCGATGCCTGGAGAGAAACCTGGAAGAGGCTACTAGACTGACCCGACTGAAACCTCTGCTGAGATCTATCATAAGACTCTCGGGGTCTGAAACGGCGCCTATCATGACTATCCTCCTGTCTAGCTCTCTTGTCGCTGCCCCCTTGGGCCTCGCAACAGAGATGCTCAATAGTGCGGACATGGTCCACAACATCCAGAAATGAGCGGCCCGCTGAGACTAAAGACTGAGTCTCAATCCGCAACTGTAGTCTCAAACCCCGAACAAAACAACGAACCCTCTCCTCCTCAGTAGCTAATATCATGGCGGCATACCTGGAGTGTTCGTGGAATCGGGCCTCATACTCTGATACTGTCATGGAGCCCTGCTCTAACCGAGCAAACTGATCTCTGAGCTTATCTCTGATGCTCCTGGGAATAAATGACTGACCCGACTGAAACCTCTACTGAGATCTTCATAAGACTCTCGGGGTCTGAAACGGCGCCTATCATGACTATCCTCCTGTCTAGCCCTCTTGTCGCTGCCCTCTTGGGCCTCGCAACGGAGATGCTCAATAGTGCGGACATGGTCCACTACATCCAGAAATGAGTGGCCCGCTGAGAATAAAGACTGAGTCTCAATCCGCAATTGTAGTCTCAAACCCCGAACAAAACAACGAACCCTGTCCTCCTCAGTAGCTAATATCATGGCGGCATACCTGGAGTGTTCGTGGAATCGGGCCTCATACTCTGATACTGTCATTGAGCCCTGCTCGAACCGAGCAAAATGATCTCTGAGCTGATCTATGATGCTCCAGGGAATAAATCGGGCAAATAAGGCCTCTGAAAACTTAGTCCATATGACCGGTGGAGACCCAGCTGGCCTGGTCTCTAAGTATGTACGCCACCACTGCCTGGCGGGACCGTCTAACTGGTAAGCGGTGAAGTCTGCCCCTCTCGACTCCACTAAACCCAAAGTCTGTAGCCGCTCGCGGCAAGTAAGTAGAAACGCGTGGGCATCCTCACCCACAGCCCCAGAAAACCTCGGCGGTGATAGTCTAAGGAACACCCCGAGCATCTTCTGCTCCCGTAGTGGCATGACGCCCTCCAAATCGTCAGGCTGAACAACCGGTGCCGCTAGCTGCTGAACAACCGGTACCGCTGGTGTAGGCTGGCCCTGCGGTACTGGAACGGCTGGAGCTGGGGCCTGCTGGAATTGGAATCCCGAAAATGTATCCGTGAAAACGTCCCAAATACCTTACTAAACTAATACCCCAAAATTTAGCACAAAAATATGCCTAAAACATAGTAAATCATCCCCAACAATTAAAATCATTAATAAGTCTTGACTTACGACTTGGCAGCCCCTTGATCACCAATTTCTGGAAAAATGAGACCCTTCCAGCCCAAAAATATTATACCACGACGATCCTTGCGAAAAATTCTACAAGTTAGCCTCAAGAATGACTCAAAACGGACCTAAGATGATCAAGATCTAACCTTTCAAAGTTCAACAACAATTCATTCCGAAAAATCACTCTAGCTGTAGCTAAATTCGATTCCTTACCTCAAACGAAGGCTCCCCTTGCATTTCTGAGCACACCTCTAGATTCCGCACAAAATTCTCTTGCAATTAGCCTTTTGAATCACCTAATTTGAGCTTAAAATGGAGGAGATATCTATGTTTCAAGATGAGGGGAAAAAATGGACAAAAATTGTCCTTAAATCTGGAAATTTTCAACAACGCTGCCACCTGGCGTCGCGTGGCTCAGCCACGTCACCACCGCGTTAGTATTCAACAACTATTCAAACTTAAATTTCGATGTTCCGGACTCGTTCGGAATCGTAAAAACACAAACCATATATGGAATCTGATTGGAAATGATATTTCGGACTCAACGGTGAAATGGGAATTTCCATTGGAGATCGCTTCGATGAAAAGTGGGTCCCACACCCAGTATCGCTATGAGCCAGATTCCACAACGGGCATCTAAAGCCTCTGGAAGTGAACAAAGGGTCGTTCTACACCAAAATCGATATTCCAAAGCTAACCTAACTGTCAGAATTTTCATCTGAGCACGTCTCCCAAGAAGGTTGATCAAAGTCAACTTTTCAAGTTATAAAATCTCAAAAACAGGGAAACGGGCCTAAAACACAAACGAACGACCAGGCGATCGAACAGTCAGTGCCAGCAAGTCATAAATGACCTGGGGTCGCTACAGGAACGCTCTAAACAATGGAATGAATGCTTTAATTTAAAAATGACCTGAATGGTCATTACATTATTGTTATAAGTATTTGTTAGTACAGACTCTATGTAAATCCAACTACGGTAGATTCACAAATAACATAACTTTTACAGAATACATTTTTTTACAACATTCTCCAAAGAAATCTTTTCTTCTCCAAGAGATCAAGCCTAAAAATTTATATGATTTTTTGTTGTTGTCATAATAATGTTAATATTAA